>NW_027316278.1:40272668-40295168 GCF_026437365.1 Eucyclogobius newberryi | reverse complement strand
CTTTAGGATGCTACATTTTCAGATGCCATTCAATTCATTGTGTCATCTAACACTCCATCGTCTAACGCTCCATCGTCTAACGCTCCATCGTCTAACGCTCCATCGTCTAACGCTCCATCGTCTAACGCTCCATCGTCTAACGCTCCATCGTCTAACGCTCCATCGTCTAACGCTCCATCGTCTAACGCTCCATCGTCTAACGCTCCATCGTCTAATGCTCCATCATCACTCCATCATCTAACACTCCATCATCACTCCATCATCTAACGCTCCATCGTCTAACGCTCCATCGTCTAACGCTCCATCGTCTAACGCTCCATCATCTAACACTCCATCATCACTCCATCATCTAACACTCCATCATCACTCCATCATCTAACACTCCATCGTCTAACACTCCATCATCACTCCATCATCACTTCATCATCTAACACTCCATCGTCTAACGCTCCATCGTCTAACGCTCCATCGTCTAACGCTCCATCGTGTAACGCTCCATCGTCTAACGCTCCATCGTCTAACGCTCCATCGTCTAACGCTCCATCGTCTAACGCTCCATCGTCTAACACTCCATCGTCTAACACTCCATCATCACTCCATCATCACTTCATCATCTAACACTCCATCGTCTAACGCTCCATCGTCTAACGCTCCATCGTCTAACGCTCCATCGTCTAACGCTCCATCGTCTAACGCTCCATCGTCTAACGCTCCATCGTCTAACGCTCCATCATCTAACACTCCATCATCTAACACTCCATCGTCTAACGCTCCATCGTCTAACGCTCCATCATCTAACACTCCATCATCTAACACTCCATCATCACTCCATCATGTAACACTCCATCGTCTAACGCTCCATCGTCTAACGCTCCATCGTCTAACGCTCCATCGTCTAACGCTCCATCGTCTAACGCTCCATCGTCTAATGCTCCATCATCACTCCATCATCTAACACTCCATCATCACTCCATCATCTAACGCTCCATCGTCTAACGCTCCATCGTCTAACGCTCCATCGTCTAACGCTCCATCATCTAACACTCCATCATCACTCCATCATCTAACACTCCATCATCACTCCATCATCTAACACTCCATCGTCTAACACTCCATCATCACTCCATCATCACTTCATCATCTAACACTCCATCGTCTAACGCTCCATCGTCTAACGCTCCATCGTCTAACGCTCCATCGTGTAACGCTCCATCGTCTAACGCTCCATCGTCTAACGCTCCATCGTCTAACGCTCCATCGTCTAACGCTCCATCGTCTAACGCTCCATCATCTAACACTCCATCGTCTAACGCTCCATCGTCTAACGCTCCATCGTCTAACGCTCCATCGTCTAACGCTCCATCATCACTCCATCATCTAACACTCCATCATCACTCCATCATCTAACGCTCCATCGTCTAACGCTCCATCGTCTAACGCTCCATCGTCTAACGCTCCATCATCTAACACTCCATCGTCTAACACTCCATCAGCTAACACTCCATCATCACTCCATCACCTAACACTCCATCATCACTCCATCATCTAACACTCCATCGTCTAACACTCCATCATCACTCCATCATCACTTCATCATTTAACACTCCATCATCACTCCATCATCTAACACTCCATCGTCTAACGCTCCATCGTCTAACGCTCCATCATCTAACACTCCATCATCTAACGCTCCATCGTCTAACGCTCCATCGTCTAACGCTCCATCGTCTAACGCTCCATCGTCTAACGCTCCATCATCACTCCATCATCTAACACTCCATCATCACTCCATCATCTAACGCTCCATCGTCTAACGCTCCATCGTCTAACGCTCCATCGTCTAACGCTCCATCGTCTAACGCTCCATCATCTAACACTCCATCGTCTAACACTCCATCATCTAACACTCCATCATCACTATATCATCTAACACTCCATCATTACTCAATCATCTAACACTCCATCGTCTAACACTCCATCATCACTCCATCATCACTTCATCATCTAACACTCCATCATCACTCCATCATCTAACACTCCATCGTCTAACGCTCCATCGTCTAACGCTCCATCGTCTAACGCTCCATCGTCTAACACTATCATCTAACACTCCATCGTCTAACACTCCATCATCTAACGCTCCATCGTCTAATGCTCCATCGTCTAACACTCCATCGTCTAATGCTCCATCGTCTAACGCTCCATCGTCTAACACTATCATCTAACACTCCATCGTCTAACACTCCATCATCTAACGCTCCATCGTCTAACGCTCCATCGTCTAACACTCCATCGTCTAACACTCCATCATCTAACACTCCATCGTCTAACACTCCACCATCTAACACTCCATCGTCTAACACTCCATCATCTAACGCTCAATCGTCTAACACTCCATCGTCTAACGCTCCATCGTCTAACGCTCCATCGTCTAACACTCCATCATCTAACACTCCATCGTCTAACACTCCATCATCTAACACTCCATCGTCTAACACTCCATCATCTAACACTCCATCGTCTAATGCTCCATCGTCTAACACTCCATCGTCTAACACTCCATCATCTAACACTCCATCATCTAACACTCCATCGTCTAATACTCCATCGTCTAACACTCCATCATCTAACACTCCATCGTCTAACACTCCATCATCTAACACTCCATCGTCTAACACTCCATCGTCTAACACTATCATCTAACACTCCATCATCTAACGCTCCATCGAGTTCATGAGGATGCAAGACGACTAGTTTATGCAGCATCTGATCATAAGGCTCCTGACCCGAGGCTCCAGACCCGAGGCTCCTGACCCGAGGTTCCAGATTCGAGGCTCCTGACCCGAGGTTCCTGACCCGAGGCTCCTGACCTGAGGCTCCTGACCTGAGGCTCCTGATCCGAGGCTCCAGACCAAGTCTAACACACATAAACCCTGTGTCATGTGACGTGAGATCCCGCCTTTGTTCAATGTGAAAAAACATCACCAGGACAAAAAAGGCGTTACCAGGACAACACAAACCCAGAACTAGCCTCAGGCACTTGAAAAAAAGAGAAAAGAAAGGTCAATTGGCTAAAACAAAGAGGTGACGTAGCGGTTATCTAAGGTTTAGCACGATTAAAATTACTACAACATTCAAGTGAAAGACAGGTTAGTTTGACCGACTGATGATGTAATAGTAATAGTAATAGTAATAGTAATAGTAATCCTGCTGAAGAATGAAGTCAGATGCATAAACAGGCTCCTGAGCAGTTATTATTCAAAAGTTTGCTTCTGTGTTTTTGGAGCAGCGCCACGGTAACATGCTGACCGCCTCCACCCACGTCCAGCTCCACCCACGTCCACCCAATCCAAATGAATAGAAATGACGACAGGGACAGAAAACTTCCTTCAAAACTTGTCTCCAGACTGTATACATTTTTTAAAGTGTTGACAGGAATGATTTATTGTGCATTAAACACAAGTGGGAGCCAGAGTAAGAGCAAGGCTGATGTCTCTTCACATTCTTCTACAGCTCAGAACACTGACGTCTGCACAGTGCTGCAGACTTTCATCATGCTCATGTGGAAGTGTGTGAGAATTAGACTTAAAACATTGCAACGGGAATGAAATAAATGTTTAGCTATGATGTTCCTGATGACGCAGGCACAATGTTCTCAGCTCTCAGCTCAAGAATGATGTTCGGATGAAGGATTTTTATCAGATTAAAGTGATGTTGAGACAAGCAAGAAAGAAAAAACAAGAAATTGGGTGAAAAGTGAACCTTTAAGATTGAAACAGTGGATGATTTTGTGGAATAAATGTGACAAAATGGACTGCATAAAAGTCACTCCAAAGTATGATCTGTTAAGCTTTTCTAGAGCCCTACTGATTGTGTTTTCTGATTTCTTTTTTATGTTTGCTAAACTTTGAAAAAGCAAACAAATAAGGCCCACTCTGTCTTTAGTTCTTTATCAGTTAAAACTAAGTAGGACTCAAGAGTTCTGCTCCAGAGCAAGTTTGAGATGCGCTCGGGTCGACACAAGCCACAGTTCAAACAGACGGATCAGGGGCACAAAAGTGAGAACAAAAGTGTCTCATATTCCATTAGAACCACGACGTCCCATGACCTGCGTCCAGCCTCATGTTTTCATACAGTAAATGCAACATTAAGTTCCAATAGTGTTTCTAGAGCCTCGATCTGTTCTGCAGAAGAGCAGGAGGAGGACTTCAGGTGACGCTGGAGCAGGGGCGGAGCAGGGGCGGAGCAGGGGCGGAGCAGGGGCGGAGCAGGGGCGGAGCAGGGAAAGTAATGAATAAATATAGCCGCAAGCGGCAATGATTGACCCTTGCCTACGCCACGCTGCTGCCCCAATCTTCCTCCTTTTATTACACCTACTGCCAAATCCGTGGCATCATTGCGCCTTCTCTCCTTTACTTTACACATAGAGGCATTATTGTGGACTGAAATGTTCAATATTGTGTGTGTTATTGGCCCTCAGTACAATGATGTTATTGCATTTTTGCATTGCATGTTTATATGGAATGAGCATTAGAGCGACTTAGCGCAAACAAGTCTTCGCACTCGTTTAATGTGCACTTAGTGTTCACCCCTAAAATGCACCAGAAAACAGAAAATATGTTTTAGTTGAAAACTTCCACTTGGTGATGTATGCAAACTTTATCAAATATAATGTATTTTAAAGGACAAGTATTAACATTATTTATTTTGTTATTAGTCTTTAAGCACGCTGTGAGTACATTTCATCTTTATGAAAACAAAATGATATTTACATCGCTGCTGTTTCCCACAGGACTAACTACATTTTGGCCCCATCTACTGGTGGCAGAGGGAATTAATCAACTGGAAAGTTTTCACAGGGGTGACAGAAAGCTACGCAGTTGTACCGATCGTGATTAGACGGGAAAAGATAAATGCACTGAACAAGTCAGTCCTCTGCAGCCACTAGATGGCACCAAAACTAAGTTAGTCCTGTGGGAAACAACAGAGATCCTGTTGTAATTTTGTTTTTTATTATTTGTATCTATTTTTTTCTCTAAAACACAATATGCCAAACTAAAGGTACTCAATGGCATGTTTACAGGCTAATAACAATAACAATCATTTATAATATGTGTCCTCTAAAAATCACTTCAGAAATAGTCACCTTAAGGTTGTGTTAGTTTTTCCTGGAAGGACAGAGGATGCTGGGACATCGTCCCTCGCCCCCACAGACATTGCTTTTCACTGTCACCCTCAGAGGAAACTGATTTTGGGCGTTACAAAAATAAATTTAATTGAATTGAATTACAAACATGAAAACCCTGCCACTTTTTCCCACGTTTGAAGAAGGGTTGAGTATTTCTGCATAGGGCACCTAAAGGCCCCGCAGCAGCGGCCCCGGCCCCGCAGCAAGGGATCCAGAATGATGAAACGTTAGGACCGTGTCCACAGTAATAATTAACACCAAACTAAATATTCTATCGTTTGTGTGGTTCAGCATGGTCACATGGTCAGATGGTCACATGGTCAGATGGTCACATGGTCACATGGTCCAGTCCATGTGTGGCACTGACCGTATGAGGAGGCGTTGAAGAGCTCGATGTTGAAGAAGATATAGCTGCCGTTGGTCAGACTGTGTCTGTGAGCCGCCAGCATCACGTCACGGATCCGGTCAGCCCCCATGCACATGATGACCACTGCAACACAGAGTCACAGGTGATCGCCATGGAAACACACGCATCACCACGGAAACACGCACTTTTACTCATGCCATCGCGGATACACAGTTAGGCTACGTTTACTCATGTTACCACAGAAACAAGATCGAAACAGCAGATTCAATAGTCACAGTTAAGAAATCACAAAGACAAAACTGATTTCATAAACTTCCGAATATAATGTCTTACTTTGCATTAAACCCTTTCCACGCAAAAATATGAATATTGAAAGGACTTGAAAGATTAATCTTAATTTCAATAACTTTGATTAGTAGAGCTATGTTTGCTTGATGGAATTGATGGCGTTTCTGACTTATTTCAAGCCAAATTATGAATGGTATAATAATTAATTGGTTGAGACTTTTTTTTAGTTAATAGTACATTGGATTTGATTTAATATATTTGCACATACAAAAAAATCAAATGTATACAACAATAAAAAAGATGATGTGCAGGAGAGAGTGATAAGACTCCTCACATTCATATATTACATTTCATATGATATTTGATATTTGTATGAGTTTGTATGAGATGTAAATTTGAATTGTCTTTTTAAAACAATCAAGTGTAGAAATGGATTTAAGAGCAGAAGCTCAATGATTGGGCCCCTGTGCTTCTTTTGATTATTTGTAGTTCTGCACGAGGAAAGATCAAAGTCTCTGCAGAAAGTGTTCAAATGAAATATTGTCAAGATGAAGACATTGGCAAATGTATTTTCTTATTTCACGCTAAATGTTCTTGTAACCTCAAAGTCTGAAATACATTGAAACCACTGAAATATTTTAAGTCACATGAGCGATTAAATCTAAAATGTCAAAACTTCTCAGATTGAATGCAATATTCTGAATTCAGAGTTTTAAGCAAGGCTAGATATCATTTTTTGCAGCGTAGTTCAGACCTTTAAATCTGTTTAAAGTTATTGCTACTGGACGTGTTCAAAATGAAAAATCCAAATGTAATTGTTTGTTGGAAAATGTAATATGTGTTTCCAAGATTATTCAGAATGAAACGTTGAATTTAGTTTATGACCATGTCATAACAACACTCCTAAAAAACACTGCGTGAGTGAACAGAAAGGCCCCACCCGGGACTGGGCCCCACGCCACCCGGGACTGGGCCCCAGGCCACCCGGGACTGGGCCCCAGGCCACCCGGGACTGGGATCCACGCCACACGGGACTCCCCACGCCACCCGGGACTGGGACTCAGGACCTTCTTGCTGTGAGGTGAGTTCTCAAACCACTGCGTAACTTTGCCGCGTCTTATGTGTGCATACATAATAGTGTGAGCACAGGTCAGGGCAGTGGACATGTGCTGGACACAGTGGTCACTGACCTTCAGTGTCAGAGATGCTCTGCACCACCTCCTCCGCGTCCAGACGCTCCTCTTCGTACACGTGGTACGTTTTCACATTGAAGCCGCTCATCAGGTGGAAGACGCCCTCCAGGGTGAAGTAGCAGTTCCGCTCCTGACGGTCGTCCTCGTACATGAGCAGAGCCGAGCTCCAGGAGAAGTGTTCGAACATCGCGCTGAAAGTCTCGGCCATCTTCACGTAGGACGGCGCGATGCGCGTGAGCTGCGAGTACTCGGAGCTCTTGTCGCTGAAGCCCGTGGCCAGCGCACCTGCGGACAGCACCGGGATGTGCCAGTGCGACGCCAGGCGCACAACCGCGGCCGCCTCGTACTCACACACCGGCCCCAGGATCACGTCCGGCCGCCGTGAGCACGACCTGTCCATCAGGGAGAAGAAGGCTGCGTTCACACAGTCCGACTCCTCAAAATGGATGTTGAAATTGGTGTCGGAGAGCGCTCCGCCGCGCGCCCGGAGCCTCTGCTGCGCGTAAAGGATCGCAGGGGCCACTCTGGCGCGTGAGAAAAGGTACGAGTTATTCTGGGGCAAGAAGACCAGCACGTCCACGTCCTCGCAGAAGCACGGCGCGAGCAGGACAGCGCTGACCACTGCTCCAAAGTACGCGTAGACTGCGTTAGAACGCATCTTACAGGCGCGTCTGTGTCCGAGTGTGGCACACCGGGCAGCGCACACACGCACACACACACACACGCGCGCGCAGAGACCGAGCCTGATCCAGGGGCCCACAGGTCCACATGTACAGGCTGCAGATACTGGGGCTCTGTATTTAAGTGAGTTCAGGCACCACACACGAAGCCGCGGCTCCTGGATTGGACGCATCTTTTCACGATTATTACTGCGTCATTTGAGATCTTCCCACTTCCTTCTTAAAGTGACATGGCAACGGCTGCACCGCCCCTGACCAATGCAACAGGCTGAGCTCCTGACCAATGCAACAGGCTGAGCGCATCACTGTGACCGCTCCTGACCAATGCAACAGGCTGAGCGCATCACTGTGACCGCTCCTGACCAATGCAACAGGCTGAGTGCATCACAGTGACCGCTCCTGACCAATGCAACAGGCTGAGCGCATCACTGTGACCGCTCCTGACCAATGCAACAGGCTGTGCGCATCACTGTGACCGCTCCTGACCAATGCAACAGGCTGAGCGCATCACTGTGACCGCTCCTGACCAATGCAACAGGCTGTGCGCATCACTGTGACCGCTCCTGACCAATGCAACAGGCTGAGCGTATCACTGTGACCGCTCCTGACCAATGCAACAGGCTGAGCGCATCACTGTGACCGCTCCTGACCAATGCAACAGGCTGAGCTCCTGACCAATGCAACAGGCTGAGCCCATCACAGTGACCGCTCCTGACCAATGCAACAGGCTGAGCGTATCACTGTGACCGCTCCTGACCAATGCAACAGGCTGAGCTCCTGACCAATGCAACAGGCTGAGCTCCTGACCAATGCAACAGGCTGAGCTCCTGACCAATGCAACAGGCTGAGCGTATCACTGTGACCGCTCCTGACCAATGCAACAGGCTGAGCGCATCACTGTGACCGCTCCTGACCAATGCAACAGGCTGTGCGCATCACTGTGACCGCTCCTGACCAATGCAACAGGCTGTGCGCATCACAGTGACCGCTCCTGACCAATGCAACAGGCTGAGCTCCTGACCAATGCAACAGGCTGAGCTCCTGACCAATGCAACAGGCTGAGCTCCTGACCAATGCAACAGGCTGAGCTCCTGACCAATGCAACAGGCTGAGCGCATCACAGTGACCGCTCCTGACCAATGCAACAGGCTGAGCCCATCACTGTGACCGCTCCTGACCAATGCAACAGGCTGTGCGCATCACTGTGACCGCTCCTGACCAATGCAACAGGCTGAGCGCATCACTGTGACCGCTCCTGACCAATGCAACAGGCTGAGCGCATCACTGTGACCGCTCCTGACCAATGCAACAGGCTGAGCTCCTGACCAATGCAACAGGCTGAGCTCCTGACCAATGCAACAGGCTGAGCTCCTGACCAATGCAACAGGCTGAGCGCATCACTGTGACCGCTCCTGACCAATGCAACAGGCTGAGCTCCTGACCAATGCAACAGGCTGAGCTCCTGACCAATGCAACAGGCTGAGCGCATCACTGTGACCGCTCCTGACCAATGCAACAGGCTGAGCGCATCACTGTGACCGCTCCTGACCAATGCAACAGGCTGAGCTCCTGACCAATGCAACAGGCTGAGCGCATCACAGTGACCGCTCCTGACCAATGCAACAGGCTGAGCTCCTGACCAATGCAACAGGCTGAGCGCATCACTGTGACCGCTCCTGACCAATGCAACAGGCTCCTGACCAATGCAACAGGCTGAGTGCATCACAGTGACCGCTCCTGACCAATGCAACAGGCTGAGCTCCTGACCAATGCAACAGGCTGAGCGCATCACTGTGACCGCTCCTGACCAATGCAACAGGCTGAGCGCATCACTGTGACCGCTCCTGACCAATGCAACAGGCTGAGTGCATCACAGTGACCGCTCCTGACCAATGCAACAGGCTGAGCTCCTGACCAATGCAACAGGCTGAGCGCATCACTGTGACCGCTCCTGACCAATGCAACAGGCTGAGCTCCTGACTAATGCAACAGGCTGAGCGCATCACTGTGACCGCTCCTGACCAATGCAACAGGCTGAGCTCCTGACCAATGCAACAGGCTGAGCGCATCACTGTGACCGCTCCTGACCAATGCAACAGGCTGAGCTCCTGACCAATGCAACAGGCTGAGCGCATCACTGTGACCGCTCCTGACCAATGCAACAGGCTGAGCTCCTGACCAATGCAACAGGCTGAGCGCATCACTGTGACCGCTCCTGACCAATGCAACAGGCTGAGCGCATCACTGTGACCGCTCCTGACCAATGCAACAGGCTGAGCTCCTGACCAATGCAACAGGCTGAGCTCCTGACCAATGCAACAGGCTGAGCGCATCACTGTGACCGCTCCTGACCAATGCAACAGGCTGAGCGCATCACTGTGACCGCTCCTGACCAATGCAACAGGCTGAGCGCATCACTGTGACCGCTCCTGACCAATGCAACAGGCTGAGCTCCTGACCAATGCAACAGGCTGAGCTCCTGACCAATGCAACAGGCTGAGCGCATCACAGTGACCGCTCCTGACCAATGCAACAGGCTGAGCGCATCACAGTGACCGCTCCTGACCAATGCAACAGGCTGAGCTCCTGACCAATGCAACAGGCTGAGCGCATCACTGTGACCGCTCCTGACCAATGCAACAGGCTGAGCGTATCACTGTGACCGCTCCTGACCAATGCAACAGGCTGTGCGCATCACTGTGACCGCTCCTGACCAATGCAGCAGGCTGAGCGCATCACAGTGACCGCTCCTGACCAATGCAACAGGCTGAGCTCCTGACCAATGCAACAGGCTGAGCGCATCACAGTGACCGCTCCTGACCAATGCAACAGGCTGAGCTCCTGACCAATGCAACAGGCTGAGCGCATCACTGTGACCGCTCCTGACCAATGCAACAGGCTGAGTGCATCACAGTGACCGCTCCTGACCAATGCAACAGGCTGAGCTCCTGACCAATGCAACAGGCTGAGCGCATCACAGTGACCGCTCCTGACCAATGCAACAGGCTGAGCCCATCACTGTGACCGCTCCTGACCAATGCAACAGGCTGTGCGCATCACTGTGACCGCTCCTGACCAATGCAACAGGCTGAGCGCATCACTGTGACCGCTCCTGACCAATGCAACAGGCTGAGCTCCTGACCAATGCAACAGGCTGAGCGCATCACTGTGACCGCTCCTGACCAATGCAACAGGCTGAGCGCATCACAGTGACCGCTCCTGACCAATGCAACAGGCTGAGCGCATCACTGTGACCGCTCCTGACCAATGCAACAGGCTGAGCGCATCACTGTGACCGCTCCTGACCAATGCAACAGGCTGAGCTCCTGACTAATGCAACAGGCTGAGCGCATCACTGTGACCGCTCCTGACCAATGCAACAGGCTGAGCTCCTGACCAATGCAACAGGCTGAGCTCCTGACCAATGCAACAGGCTGAGCGCATCACTGTGACCGCTCCTGACCAATGCAACAGGCTGAGCTCCTGACCAATGCAACAGGCTGAGCTCCTGACCAATGCAACAGGCTGAGCTCCTGACCAATGCAACAGGCTGAGCGCATCACAGTGACCGCTCCTGACCAATGCAACAGGCTGAGCGCATCACTGTGACCGCTCCTGACCAATGCAACAGGCTGAGCTCCTGACCAATGCAACAGGCTGAGCGCATCACTGTGACCGCTCCTGACCAATGCAACAGGCTGAGCGCATCACTGTGACCGCTCCTGACCAATGCAACAGGCTGAGCTCCTGACCAATGCAACAGGCTGAGCGCATCACTGTGACCGCTCCTGACCAATGCAACAGGCTGAGCGCATCACTGTGACCGCTCCTGACCAATGCAACAGGCTGAGCGCATCACTGTGACCGCTCCTGACCAATGCAACAGGCTGAGTGCATCACTGTGACCGCTCCTGACCAATGCAACAGGCTGAGCTCCTGACCAATGCAACAGGCTGTGCGCATCACAGTGACCGCTCCTGACCAATGCAACAGGCTGTGCGCATCACAGTGACCCAGGGACACGCACTGGGGCCCGACCAGGGGCACCTCTCTCTCTGCTTTGGGACCGTGCTCTCAGGGGCCCTCTTCTTCCCGCTCGTGTGGGGCCCGGGTCAGTGGACTGAAAAGTGTAGTTTGAGCATTCTGACCTGAGAAGAACAAACAATGTGAAGTGCTTTCATACACACGTATAAATACTTATGTATTTAAATACATGCAATTTCAAATGTTCTGTCTTTAAAAAGTACAAAAATGTACAACATATGAAAAGAAAGCAACAAACTCTATATTTCAATAAGACAATGACATAGATGTCACTCATATTAGTCCAAATCTATTAAAACGACATAAGGTTTCTTCTCTTTTTGTCACTGTGGAAACACAAAAGTTGAGTAAATGTAAATAATTTCATACTGCGTGTCTTTTATTCGATTCTGAATACACTTGTATGTTTATAGTTTATGTCTTGTATTATACAGCACCAAAATAATTCCCCTCTAAGGAAAATATTATATAAAGTAATATACAGTGATCCCTCGTTTATCACGGCGGTGACGTTCCAAGAAGAACCCGCGGGAGTCGAAATCCGCAAAGTAGAAACTTTTATTTTGTTACAGTTATCACACAATGAAATACTCCATAAAACATTGCAGCTCACGCGCCGCTCTCACCGGCCTCTCAAACTTCAATTCTCAAGCGGTTTTACGTACGTGTACATATTAATCCATAACGTTATTGACACACAGGTAGAGAAGACATGGAGAGACTGTTTAGCCAATCAGAATGCAGAACACAATGCATGATGAAGTGAACCGCGTTATAGCGAGGGATCACTGTAATATAAAAAATAATATATAAAGTATTTGATGTATGTGGTGGTTATTACATTTTTCTGTCAATAAATAAATGCCATTTCATTTTAGTTCAATTGAAAAGTTGTCTTTGCGTTAGGTTTGTAAAAAGATAAATTACATTTCATAAGATGAAACAAAGATGGCTGTGATGAGTCATATTTTATTATTATTTCATTATTATTAGTTAATGATTGTTAAAGGTCTCATATCACGCAAATGGACTTTTCAGAGCTTTGTACCTTCTTACAGCTGTTGGTGTCTCATGAGACCAAAGTGTTTTTTTGATTGATTCCCACTGTTTTTAGCGAGAGTACAGTCTATATCCTCCTCCTCGGATCTCGGGACACACGCTCTCACTGAGACTACGTCACGGGGTGGGCGGGGCACACGCTCGGACACACGCTCTCACTGAGACTCGGTCACGGGGTGGGCGGGGACACACGCTCTCACTGAGACTACGTCACGGGGTGGGCGGGGACACACGCTCTCACTGAGACTACGTCACGGGGTGGGCGGGGACACACGCTCTCACTGAGACTACGTCACGGGGTGGGCGGGGACACACGCTCTCACTGAGACTACGTCACAGGGTGGGCGGGGGAGGCGGATCGCTCTTCGTGAGGGTGGGGGGCGAATGTCAAACCAAGCCGTGAGCATTTCCGGGTTGGTGAGGGGGTCCAAGATATGGGTGATATTGCATTACTATAATGTTCTGGGTGTTGCACAACCCTTATTATGACCAAATATACTTAGACTACGAAACGGGAAAAATAGCATGAGATGGGATCTTTAATCATTGACTGAGGTTCAGGAGCGGGACCACGCCTCCACCTCCTGCTCCTCCTCCTGCAACCACTCCTCCACTCTTTAGCCACACCTCTAATTACCCACAAGCCCTTTTTATACAGCTTCTCTCTCTGGAGCCCATGTCTTTATGGTCCTCACCTTAAGAAGGGGGGTTCTGAGCCCCCATCTGTCATCTGCAATATTACCAATTGTATTTCCCTCCAGTGTCATTGTTCCTCACACAGATCTTCAGTGTGTCATTGTTCCTCACACAGAGGTCATTGTGCTCTGAGGCTCTTCTCTTCTTCAGAATGTTCATAATTCCAGAATGGAGGCGACTGGAGGGAAATGATGAACTGACATTAGATCGAAGTAGGATTTGAAGTCTTAGTTTTATTTATTTATCGTCTTTGTCTAATACAAAATTTTAGTTAAAGAATAACTTTTACTCGTCTGTATAAAATGACAAAAACGATTGTGGGCTCAAGATTTTTTTAAGTGTTTAGCCAGTAAAACCTAAAAAAAAATGAATAATAATATAATTCAACAATCTATTCGATAAACAAAAGCAGTGAATCATCCTGCTCAAACCCCTCAAGCAGGAGGCCACGCCCCTCAGGCAGGAGGCCACGCCCCTCAGCAGGAGGCCACGCCCCTCGTGCAGGAGGCCAATCCCCTCAGCAGGAGGCCACGCCCCTCAGCAGGAGGCCACTCCCCTCAGGCAGGAGGCCACGCCCCTCAGCAGGAGGCCACTCCCCTCATGCAGGAGGTCACTCCCCTCAGCAGGAGGCCACGCCCCTCAGGCAGGATGCCACTCCCCTCAGCAGGAGGCCACTCCCCTCAGGCAGGAGGCAACTCCCCTCAGCAGGAGGCCACTCCCCTCAGCAGGAGGCCACGCCCCTCAGCAGGAGGCCACTCCCCTCAGCAGGAGGCCACGCCCCTCGTGCAGGAGGCCACTCCCCTCATGCAGGAGGCCACTCCCCTCATGCAGTAGGTCACTCCCCTCAGCAGGAGGCCACGCCCCTCAACAGGAGGCCACGCCCCTCAGTCAGGATGCCACTCCCCTCAGCAGGAGGCCACTCCCCTCAGGCAGGAGGCCACGCCCCTCAGCAGGAGGCCACTCCCCTCAGCAGGAGGCCACTCCCCTCAGCAGGAGGCCACGCCCCTCGTGCAGGAGGCCACTCCCCTCATGCAGGAGGCCACTCCCCTCAGCAGGCCACTCCCCTCAGGCAGGAGGCCACGCCCCTCAGCAGGAGGCCACGCCCCTCAGGCAGGAGGCCACTCACCTCAGGCGGGAGGCTACGGTCCATCCGGACCAGAACCTTCCGCCTCATGAACAGTTTCTTTCCCTCTGCTGTTGTCTCATGAACACTTCTTAAACACTGTCACTTTAACCATAATTGAATCACTCACTTTCTGCACTTCATATGTAAACTCAACTGTAAATGTGTGTACATAGTAAGACTATTTTGTATCTTACAGTAAATTTAAAATAGTTTTTCTTTAATGCATACACTTTTTGATTAAATATATCCTGTTTTCATCATTGTTCATTGTTTTATGTTGCACCGAATCACCAAAGCAAGTTCCTATGTTTGTGAATTCTGTTCATATTCAATGGCAATAAACCTTTTCTGATGCTGAGTCTGATGTGTTTTCACTCACATGTTCAGAGCTTTTACTTTGACAAAAACAACTGCAAGACAAGAAGACAGTATGTCATTCTGTCATACTGTCATACTGCCATACTGTCATACTGTTACACTGTCATACTGTCACACTGTCATACTGTCATACTGTTACACTGTTACACTGTCATACTGTTACACTGTCATACTGTCATACTTTCATACT
Organism: Eucyclogobius newberryi; assembly: GCF_026437365.1. NCBI lineage: Eukaryota > Metazoa > Chordata > Actinopteri > Gobiiformes > Gobiidae > Eucyclogobius > Eucyclogobius newberryi. The sequence continues at coordinate 40,279,959 of NW_027316278.1, read as the reverse complement.
GTCATACTGTCATACTGTCACACTGTTACACTGTCATACTGTTACACTGTCATACTGTCATACTGTCACACTGTTACACTGTCATACTGTTACACTGTCATACTGTTACACTGTCATACTGTCATACTGTCATACTGTCATACTGTTACACTGTTACACTGTCATACTCTCATACTGTCATACTGTCATACTGTTACACTGTTACACTGTCACACTGTCACACTGTCATACTGTCATACTGTCACACTGTTACACTGTCATACTGTTACACTGTCATAATGTCATAATATCAATACTGTCATACTGTTACACTATCATACTGTCATACTGTCATACTGTCACACTGTTACACTGTCATACTGTTACACTGTCATACTGTTACACTGTCATACTGTCATATTGTCATACTGTTACACTGTCACACTGTTACACTGTCATACTGTTACACTGTCATAATGTCATAATATCATACTGTCATACTGTTACACTGTTACACTGTCATACTGTCATACTGTTACACTGTTACACTGTCATACTGTTACACTGTCACACTGTTACACTGTCATACTGTTACACTGTCACACTGTCATACTGTCACACTGTCATACTGTTACACTGTTACACTGTCATACTGTCATACTGTTACACTGTTACACTGTCACACTGTCATACTGTCATACTGTTACACTGTTACACTGTCATACTGTTACACTGTCATACTGTTACACTGTTACACTGTCATACTGTTACACTGTCATACTGTTACACTGTCATACTGTTACACTGTCATACTGTTACACTGTTACACTGTCATACTGTCATACTGTTACACTGTCATAATATCATACTGTCATACTGTTACACTGTCACACTGTCATACTGTTACACTGTCATACTGTTACACTGTTACACTGTCATACTGTCATACTGTTACACTGTTACACTGTCATGCTGTTACACTGTCATACTGTCATACTGTTACACTGTCACTGTTACACTGTTACACTGTCATGCTGTTACACTGTCATACTGTTACACTGTTACACTGTCATGCTGTTACACTGTCATACTGTCATACTGTTACACTGTTACACTGTCATGCTGTTACACTGTCATACTGTCATACTGTTACACTGTCACTGTTACACTGTTACACTGTCATGCTGTTACACTGTCATACTGTTACACTGTTACACTGTCACACTGTCATACTGTTACACTGTTACACTGTCATACTGTTTCACTGTCATACTGTTACACTGTCACACTGTTACACTGTCATACTGTTACACCGTCATAATGTCATAATATCATACTGTCATACTGTTACACTGTCACACTGTCATACTGTTACACTGTCATACTGTTACACTGTTACACTGTCATACTGTTACACTGTCATACTGTCATACTGTTACACTGTCATACTGTTACACTGTTACACTGTCATACTGTCACACTGTTAAACTGTCATACTGTTACACTGTTACACTGTTACACTGTCATACTGTCATACTGTTACACTGTCACACTGTTACACTGTCACACTGTTACACTGTCATGATATCATATTGTCATACTGTTACACTGTCATACTGTTACACTGTTACACTGTTACACTGTCACACTGTTACACTGTCATACTGTTAAACTGTCATACTGTTACACTGTTACACTGTTACACTGTCATACTGTCATACTGTTACACTGTCACACTGTTACACTGTCATACTGTTACACTGTCATGATATCATATTGTCATACTGTTACACTGTCATACTGTTACACTGTCATACTGTTACACTGTTACACTGTCATACTGTTACACTGTCATACTGTCATACTGTTACACTGTCATACTGTTACACTGTTACACTGTCATACTGTCATACTGTTACACTGTCACACTGTTACACTGTCATACTGTTACACCGTCATAATGTCATAATATCATACTGTCATACTGTCATACTGTTACACTGTTACACTGTCATACTGTTACACTGTCATACTGTTACACTGTCATACTGTTAAACTGTCATACTGTTACACTGTTACACTGTCATACTGTTACACTGTCATACTGTCATACTGTTACACTGTCACACTGTTACACTGTCATACTGTTACACTGTCATGATATCATATTGTCATACTGTTACACTGTCATACTGTTAAACTGTCATACTGTTACACTGTTACACTGTTACACTGTCATACTGTTACACTGTCATACTGTTACACTGTCATACTGTCATACTGTTACACTGTCACACTGTTACACTGTCATACTGTTACACTGTCATGATATCATATTGTCATACTGTTACACTGTCATACTGTTACACTGTTACACTGTTACACTGTCACACTGTTACACTGTCATACTGTTACACTGTCATACTGTTACACTGTTACACTGTCATACTGTTATACTGTCACACTTGTCATACTGTCATACTGTTACACTGTCATACTGTTACACTGTCATACTGTTACACTGTCATACTGTCATACTGCCATACCGTTACACTGTCACACTGTCACACTGTCACACTGTCATACTGTCACACTGTCACACTGTCACACTGTCATACCGTTACACTGTCACACTGTCACACTGTCATACTGTTACACTGTCATACTGTCACACTGTCACACTGTCACACTGTCATACTGTCACACTGTTACACTGTCATACCGTTACACTGTCACACTGTTACACTGTCATACTGTCATACTGTCATACTGTCACACTGTCATACTGTCATACTGTCACACTGTCACACTGTCATACTGTCACACTGTTACACTGTCATACTGTCATACTGTTACACTGTCATACTGTCACACTGTTACACTGTCATACTGTCATACTGTCATACTGTTACACTGTCATACTGTCACACTGTTACACTGTTATCAGGCTCGTCTCCTGCTCTGGTGAGGAACCTCTGACCTCCAAAAACTGCAACAGCGCCATCTGCTGGCTGCAGCTGACACACGTGCACAGAGGGCGGCTGAGGGTCCTCGGGGGCCTCGTGTGTGAGACATTTTTAAAAATAATAATAATCTAATAATAATAATAAACTTTATATTATTAAGTTTACTTTTCCCAAATTATAAAAAGTGAATCTACTAAAAAACAAAGAAACATAAATATTTACTCTTACTTTTTTTTTTTTTTTTTTACATGAGAGGCCTTTTGTAACCACTAATATTGATCAAATGTTCTAGTGTATAAGGCCATCAAACTGACTAAGTAAAATATATTTGTACTTTTATTATCTATGCATTCAAAGTGGAACATAGTTTAAAGAAACAGTAAATTATACAGCCATATAATGTTCTTTTGAAATATCAAATGCAGATTGACACAAAATACAAAAATGATTTGATTGAAAACATCTTTTATTGAAACGAACTTAAATAAATGTTATGTTTGTAAAGCCCAAAATCTCAACATCAGTCTCCTTACCAGCAGAAACAATGACATCATTGGTCAATAAAGAAGCAGATTAACAACGTTCACGTGTCCTGGGTCTTCCCCAGGTCCCAGTGGGACATGCCCAAAACACCTCCACCGGGAGGCGCCGAGGAGGCATCCAAAGCAGACGCACGAGCCAACTCAGCTGGAGGAGCAGCGGCTCTACTCCAAGCTCCCCTCGTGTGGCTGAGCTCCTCAACCCTATCTCTAAGGGAGCGCCCAGCCACCCGCCTGAGGAAACTCATTTCAACCACTTGTATCCGCGATCTTGTCCTTTCAGTCATTACCCAAAGCTCATGACCATAGGTGAGGTCAGAACGTAGATTGACCAGTAAATCGAGAACTTTGCCTTTCGACTCAGCTCCTTCTTCACCACAACAGTCGATGCAGCGACTGCATCACTGCAGCTGCTGCACCGATCCAACTGTCGATCTCACGCTCCATCCTTCCCTCACTCATGAACAAGACCCCGAGATACTTGAAGTCCTCCACTTGGGGCAAGGACCCCCCACCCACCTGGAAAGGGCAAGACACCTTTTTCCGGTCAAGAACCATGGCCTCGGATTTTGAACTGATTCTCATCCCAGCCGCTTCACACTCGGCTCAAACCGTCCCAGTTCAGCTGCAGGTCCAGGTTTGATGGAGCCATCAGGACAACATCGTCTGCAAACAGCAGATATGAGATCCGACCCCTGACTACACCCTCCGACCCCTGACCGCGCCTAGAAATTCTGTCCATAAAAACTATGAACAGAACCGGTGACAAAGGGCAGCCCTGAGGAGTCCAACATGCACTGGGAACAGGTCTGACTTACTGCCGGCAATGCGAACACAGCTCCTGCTCCGGTCATACAGGGACCGGACAGCCCTGAGCAAAGGGCCCCGGACCCCGTACTCCTGGCGCACCCCCCAAAGAACACCCTGAGGGACACGATCGAAAGCCTTCTCCAGATCCACAAAGCACATGTGGACTGGTTGGGCAAACTCCCATGAACCCTCGAGCACCCGATGGAGGGTATAGAGCTGGTCCAGTGTTCCACGACCAGGACCAAAACCACTCTGCTTCTCCTGAATCCGAGGTTCAACTATCGGTCGTATTCTCTTCTCCAGTACCTTGGAATAGACCTTACCGGGGAGGCTGAGGAGTGTGATCCCTCTGTAGTTGGAACACATCCTCTGGTCCCCCTTCTTGAACAGAGGGACCACCCCGGTCTGCCAGTACAGAAGCACGGTCCCCGACCACCACGAGATGTTGCAGAGACATGTCAGCCAAGACAGTCCTACAACATCCAGAGACTTTAGGTCCTCAGGATCTCATCCACCCCCGGAGCCACAGAGGAGTTTGCCAACAATCTCAGTGACTTCAGCTTGGGTGATGGATGATTCAGCTTCCGAGTCCTCAGTCTCTGCTTCCTCTTCGGAAGACGTGACTGAGGGTTTAAGGAGGTCCTCAAAGTATTCCTTCCATCGTCCAACGACATCCCCAGTCGAGGTCAGCAGGCCTCCACCCACACCGTAAACGGTGTTGGTGAGGCACTGCTTCCCCCCCTGAGGCGCCGGACGGTTTGCCAGAATTTCTTTGGGGCCGACCGATAGTACTCCTCCATGGCCTCCCCGAACTCCTCCCAGGCCCGGGTTTTTGCCTCTGCGACAGCACGAGCTGCGGCTCGCTTAGCCTGCCGATACCTGTCGATGACCTCCGTAGACCCACAAGCCAGAGTGGCCTGATAGGCCTCCTTCTTCAGTCTGACGACATCCCTTACTTCCGGTGTCCACCACCGGGTTCGGGGGTTGCTGCCACGACAGGCACCGGAGACCTTGCGACCACAGCTCCGAGCAGCCGCATCAACAATGGAGGCGGAGAACATGGTCCACTCGGTCTCAATGTCCCCAGCCTCCCCCGGGACATGGGAGAAGCTCTCCCGGAGGTGCGAGTTGAATACCCTACTGACAGAGGGCTTCACAAGACGTTCCCAACAGACCCCCACAATGCACTTGGGTCTGCCAAGTCTGTCCGGCTTCCTCCTCCGCCAGCGGATCCAACTCACCACCAGGTGGTGATCGGAAGTCCAATAACTGAACACCGCTCAGGTTAAGATCAGGGAAGCGGTTCTTCCCGATCATCCCTCTCCAGGGGTCACTGCACTGCTGTTCGGCCCGAAGGCTGACACAACAGTGTCCACATACAGTGTCCACATACAGTGTCCACATACAGTGTCCTTTCGTCCAGGTGTTTCCCAAAGCCACACGTCTCTTTCCCGCTCAGACCTCTGCTCAAGACTGTAGTGTGAGTCTGCCCTGCTCACTGAAGAGACGCTCCAGCAGCACCACAGCGCTGAGCAGCACGGGGGAGGGGGGCTGCTGCAAAGTACTGTGAGACTTCTGGTGATAAAAACACTATAGCGCTCAGCAATGCTATAGTGCATCTTTGACACTGCTGACTCAGTGTGCGAGGAAAAAACACTCAAACTCCAGTGATCCTACTCCCACGGTCTAAACCAGGACTAAACCAGGTCTAAACCAGGACTAAACCAGGTCTAAACCAGGACTAAACCAGGACTAAACCAGGACTAAACCAGAACTAACCCAAAACTGAACCAGAACTAAACCAGGACTGAGCCAGAACTAAACCAGGACTAAATTAGGTTTAAACCAGGGCTAAACCAGGACTGAACCAGAACTAAACCAGAACTAAACCAAGTCTGTAGAGCAGCTGTAGAGCCAGAATCATTCCAGTCACAGGACAGAGGCTCTAGGACAGAGGCTCAAGGACAGAGGCTCTAAGACAGAGGCTCTGGGACAGAGGCTCTGGGACAGAGGCTCTGGGACAGAGGCTCTAAGACAGAGGCTCTAGGACAGAGGCTCTAGGACAGAGGCTCTAGGACAAAGGCTCTAGGACAGAAGAACTGCCTCCTACAGCAAAGGTATAAGAGTCTCTTAATATTCTGCTGAAACTGGGCGTAACAGGAACTGAGGGCCCCGAAGGACTGTGGGGCCTTTTCTCCATAATCAGCATCAAATAAATAGCGATGGCTCAGTATATAAAATACTCTGACTTCAGCAGCAGCGGCTCTACTCTGAGCACCTCGTCCTATGACTGAGGAAAATATGTGTTTTAGACCTGGACTCACAAAACATTCATTTAAACAGAAATAAAAACAATGTACTTAGAGTATTTTACATTTAATTTAGTATGTTCCAAATAAAAGAGAATAATCTTAAAAAATACAATTCTGTTGCCTATACAAACTGGGTCAAATGTTATATACATATTCTATATCAAAACTATTGTACTTTTTGCAAATATAAATTAGTAGTATCCGAGTTGTGATGCTATAAGCTGTATGTGTTCTCAGAGGGCCTCAGAGGGCCGTCTCCCTGGACATTGTGGCCAGGCTGTGGCGTGCGGGATGGGCCACTCCTCCTCCACTGGCCCCTCCCTTCAGAGAGTCCAGGGAGGGGCAAGCCACCGAGCTCAGGTCCCCACAGCTCTGCAGGTGCAGCAGGGCCGTCCTGCGCGGCGGGGCCCGGGGGAAGGTTTGGGACGCACTAGGGACAGGCTCCACACGGGACCTCCTCTCAGAGTCCACCAGCACCTGCAGGGGACAACGGCCAGAGTCAGAGAGAGAGAACAGAAGATTCCAGAGAAAGAGAGATAGAACAGAAGACTCCAGAGACAGAGAGAGAGAGAGAGAGAGAGAGAGAACAGAAGACTCCAGAAACAGAGAGAGAGAGAGAGAGAGAGAGAGAACAGAAGACTCCAGAAACAGAGAGAGAGAGAACAGAAGACTCCAGAGACAGAGA
>NW_027316278.1:40248845-40256345 GCF_026437365.1 Eucyclogobius newberryi | reverse complement strand
ACCAAACCAAGTATCTTTGACAATGAACACATCTGTAATTGAATAAATAAAAGATTGATAACTAATACCGTTCTGTGGAACGCTCGAGGCAAAGCCATGACAGAGACGAGCAAGAGGCACCAGAAGTTACAGAGTGCACCTTTAAATTGAGATGTTTTACTAAAGATAATCGGATCAAAACATGCACGAGGTTCTTTACCCTTAAAACCACCAGAAGCAAAGACTGTAACTGTCCATCATAAATCCCCATGGAGACGATATGATCCATCCATTCACACGCACAGGAGTGCATGGACTGGACGGAGGTTTGATACTCCACGTGGAGGAAAGAACCCTGCTCAGATCCACGTGCAGCGTGTCCCAGCAGCTCGAGACTCTTTGTCTTCAGATCAGTGGTAAATGTAAAGGTAATCGAGGTTCTTAGGTTAGAGATATGTTCAGCTCTGTAATGGGAAACAGGCTGGAAACAGTAAAGTGACGTTACCCATTAGTAATATCAAATATCATGATTATGACCTTGTTTTTTAAAGGCTTATTCACTTGTTGCTCAATGAAAATCTTTTGTTACAATTCTAGAAATGAAGTGATATCTATACAATCTACACTGCAATCAATGTAATCCTGACTTTAAAGAGCACTTTATCATTCAGAAAGTTTCATTTCATAAACCTGGTCAAATACTGGAGCGATGGTGGTGATAAAGTGAATGACTGGAGCTTATGTCTTTAAAAAGTGAAAAACAGAACTTGTTTATACGTTATTGCTCACTTGCCTGACGCATTCTGAGCATCCTGAATATTCACTGCTGTGAAGGGTTTTTAAGTACTTCCTGCACCTTTTGAGCTCAGAGCAGCATTCACCGTCACACTGAAGCTAACAAACATTAGCATGCTAACTGTGCACTGTTTTAGATGCAGACAGCACACAGTGGTCTGATACTGACCCTAAGAGCTGCTTTTACACTAAATCTGTACTGGAGAAAACAGATTTGACATCGTTACAGGTACTGCCCTTTAAGGACTTCACTTTTGTTTGGTCATGGCGGCAATAACTGAAAAATTGTGATTTCTTCATATTACGTGTATATAATTTGACAAACGTCTCTGCTGTGCCAATACAAGTTCAAAGTTCATTTTAATACATGTGGTATTTATCACTATGTATCACAGTTTTGACAGTCAGCCGTTAGCATGCTAGACAGCTAGCACCTGTTAGCATGCAAATACGATTTACCTTGTCACAGTTTTGTTTTAAAGAGGCCATTGATCTCAAAATGAAAGATGTCCCAAACAAGGCTTAACAGAGGGTGAAATGAGCTGGTCACGCGAGCGGAGCGGCGCTGAAACGCTCCGGACACGTTTCTTCTGTGGCGTGCGTGTGGGCCAGCAGACACGCCCCCTGGTGGCTGAGGCCAGGTGTGTGCAGGGCTCAGAAGATGCTGGGGCACATCCTCCAGTCCTGCTTGTCCTTGGACTCCCAGTAACCGCCCTGGTACACGTAGTTGATCTCCCCAGTGATGGAGTCGCGGGTCTGGGTGAACCACAGTGGCTGGTAGTCCTCCAAGTCTCGGCCTGGAGGAAAAAACATGCATTTAAACGTATGACATGACGTGAGCAGGAAATGTTCAACACACGAGTCGACTTTGACATGAAAGTCCAAATGTTCAATGCAACAAATACTCTTTGTATTTGAAAAAGTAATAGCACACGTACTACTGCGAAAGCGATCATAATGAGGTATAACATGTATTTTCTCTCAGCTTCAGCCGCGATAAAGCACGAGCTCAGAATGAACATTTGTTTGGATGGATTAAGGATTAACTCCTTTCTCAATGAATGACCAAAATATAACCACTTAAGTCACTAAGCCTGACTCATTAATAAACTATTTGTTCATTGTGAATGTAGTTTTTGTTCATGCTTTATTAAGGCTAATTAAGGGGAAGTGAAGCTGAAGAATAATTGTTTGAACATGGGCTTCTTAGAAATCAAATGTTTAACTTATGAATAATGATAACACTTCATCTCAGGCCACACTTATTCACCTCTAACTATCTGATCATTTGTATACATTTAAGTGGATAATTATATGTTGAGTCGTAGTTATTTGGTTTTGATGAATGTCTTATTCTGCTGATAATTAAACATTTAGAACGACAAACACTCCTCTCAGTAAACTCCTTATTACTGCTTATTAGCATGACAAGATCAAGTTAGAGTTTGGTGAGGAATTCTTATTGTTTTCTGTCTGTATCTGCTTTTCTTGTTTCTTTTTCATCCGAGTCGGCGTTCTCTTCTCACACTAAAGTGTTCCGGGAGCCAAAGTGAGCCAGACCACTTTGGATCACTTAAACGGGCCGGTTCACTTAAGACAGTGGTGACACTTTTGGACCGTACAAATTTGCCCCAAAGTGAACCAGTTGAAACGTGGCATAACTGTACCCTGAAATAAAGTGTTATAGTCATTTTGTTTCTAGGATTCATCCTTAGACACCGCATGAACTTCAAGTCTTACCAGAAGAAACATGTTCCTCTATATTTGCTTTGAAATGATAGTTTCCACACGAGCGTGACTAAAGCGGTGGATGACATGAGGACGTGCACAGAGGAACAGAAGGACATTAGACTCACCAAAGTCACAGTCATACTCTGACCACCAGGGGGAGCACAGGAGAGACATGGACACGTCACAAATCCAAACCTTAGTCTTAACCTAGAACCTAATGCCCTAAACTCTAATCCAGGAGTCTGTGAGTTTTAGTTTACGCCTGGAAACTCTCGAGGGGATTAACCAGTTCTAAAACCTAAACCCTTGACTATTCTGTTGAATGTCTACAACCTCTCTCCCCCATTTCATGCTATAGCTGTCTTGTAAAAAAAAGCCTTAAGGTCAGAAGAAGTACATAATATAAATATACACATATCTAAATGAGTTTTGGCAGTGCTGCCTCAACTAAACCAGGTCTAAATGCCAACTAGACCTGGACTAAACCGAATCCAAACCAATCCTAAAGGTGTAAACCCTGACTAAAGCCACACATGTAGCTCCATCACTGCCCTCACCTTGGTCCAGTGCGTCTGAGGCCTCAGACTCTCTCCTCCTCCGCACGGCCCTCTGCTTCTCCTCCAGCCTCTGCTTCTCAGTGTTGGCCTCGTCCCAGTGGCCCTCCTCCATGAGCCTCTGGTCAGGCCTCAGGCGGCTGTCGGTCAGAGCCACGCCCTCCTCTGGCTCGTTCAGCGTCAGGGCCAAAGACGAGAAGTGGTACATCTTCTCTGCATTCTCACTGGACGACAAACAACATCTTAGTACACTCTACTACTCTCATTTTAGTTTTTAAATGCTCAAGTATTTTTTGGCCTGTAGACTTTATTTGACAAGACAGTGAAATGGGAATGAGACTGGGGAAAGACATGCAGAGCCACAAGTAACAGTATTAAAGCCGAACTAAGTAACATAAGTCCCTGTGATGGTTAAATAGTATTTTAGGGCCTTTCAAGTGCCCACCGTCGCCCCCTGCTGTCTTAGAGTGGAAAAGCAGACAAAGACTTGAGAAACTCTGGCTCTTTTTTTTTTTTTTAATGGTAAAGTGAAAAGTTTTTGTTTGTGATTATACTTCTTATTATGATAAAGACAGAAAGGGGGGGGAATGGGGACATTTTATTTCACAATAGAGCTGCAGGGGGCGCTCTATCACCAGAGTCCAAAATGTCCTCTGCAGATTAGCAAGTGATTTTAATCATTGTAAAAACAAACTGTTGGTACTCGACTGTCAGGGGCCAACAAGGGCCGACAGGGGGCGACAGGGGCCGACAGGGCACGACAGGGGCCGACAGGGACTGCCTAGCTTGAACTTACGGCAGGGGGTACTTTTTCCACAGCAGTTTGGGCGACAGTGTCTGGTACACCGTCTTCTGCTTGCCCTCAGAGCTCCCCCTGCTGCTCTGGAGGATTTTGGCACTCTCCATCTTGTCGTCCCAGGTCCCAGAGAGGATGTAGTGGGCCTGACCGGTGCTGTCCGCCACCACGCCCGTCACCTGCAGCACACGGTCGGTCAGACACATGCTTATAGTGACCACACAAAACATGCACCGTCAGGTCGTCCTGACCAAGACGAGCTCAAGATCTGGATCTGGTCCCAGAGGTCGTCCCAGCAGCACTGAAGGTCAAATACACACAATACTCACCTCACAAGGGATTGATTAAGTACCTTAATCTTTATAAGAAAACAAACGCCCTAAGATAAGTATTTTATGTTTTCAATATAAATTTAGGTGGGAACAATATTTTTACTTTTCATGTGACCTGACTTTTTCACTCTGAACTGTATGTAAGTATTATCAACTGTATGTAAGTATTATCAACTGTATGTATGTATTATCAACTGTATGTAAGTATTATCAACTGTATGTATGTATTATCAACTGTATGTAAGTATTATCAACTGTATGTAAGTATTATCAACTGTATGTATGTATTATCAACTGTATGTATGTATTATCAACTGTATGTAAGTATTATCAACTGTATGTAAGTATTATCAACTGTATGTAAGTATTATCAACTGTATGTAAGTATTATCAACTGTATGTAAGTATTATCAACTGTATGTAAGTATTATCAACTGTATGTATGTATTATCAACTGTATGTATGTATTATCAACTGTATGTAAGTATTATCAACTGTATGTAAGTATTATCAACTGTATGTATGTATTATCAACTGTATGTAAGTATTATCAACTGTATGTATGTATTATCAACTGTATGTAAGTATTATCAACTGTATGTAAGTATTATCAACTGTATGTATGTATTATCAACTGTATGTAAGTATTATCAACTGTATGTATGTATTATCAACTGTATGTAAGTATTATCAACTGTATGTAAGTATTATCAACTGTATGTATGTATTATCAACTGTATGTATGTATTATCAACTGTATGTATGTATTATCAACAAATATGCTTTGTATTGATAATGATATAGAACTGAATTGAACACAATAAGTCGGACGAAGCCTCTTGAAACACCCTGAAGATAAAACATCTTGTAAAGGATCGTCTTTTAAGTAATTAAATCATTGGTCTGTGTTATCACATCCTGGTTCCAGGCAAATACATGTTTACGTTAGTAGTAAATTGTCAAATATTACTAATTCATTTATATTTATTTTTTTAGTCATATTGGTCCTCCAAAAATAATTCTTGGATTAATTCTTTTTTTTTACTCACATACTATTCAGTTGCATCTTTTTAGCCATTACAAGTGCCCTTTGGTAAGTGCTCGCGTTCCCCTGATTGAGAAACACAGGTAAATAACCTAAACTCCAGGACCGGTGCAGAGTTTAGGTGATGACCAGCAGAGGGCAGTGACACTACCTCATTACGATACCAAACTAGGATCTTAACTGAGACACAAACTGAAATACAAATCAGAAAAACTAAACAGAGACTAAACCAGGTCTAAAACAGCCCAAAGGAAGTCAATATTTGAGTACCTTCCGTGGGACGTCCCTGGAGAAGTAGCTGTAGGAGGAGAACTTGAGCTGGCAGCTGTCCTTGGTCCTGTGGTTCACGATCTCGATGTCTCCAGACTGTAGACAACACTCAGGTTAGACTCATTTAGCTTTGTGTCTGGTCGTGTGTCTCAGATGTGGCAGTAGTTTGTGTGTCTGAGATGTGGCAGTAGTTTGGTTGTGTGTCTGAGATGTGGCAGTAGTTTGGTTGTGTGTCTGAGATGTGGCAGTAGTTTGTGTGTCTGAGATGTGGCAGTAGTTTGTGTGTCTCAGATGTGGCAGTAGTTTGTGTGTCTGAGATGTGGCAGTAGTTTGTGTGTCTGAGATGTGGCAGTAGTTTGTGTGTCTGAGATGTGGCAGTAGTTTGTGTGTCTGAGATGTGGCAGTAGTTTGTGTGTCTCAGATGTGGCAGTAGTTTGTGTGTCTGAGATGTGGCAGTAGTTTGTGTGTCTGAGATGTGGCAGTAGTTTGTGTGTCTGAGATGTGGCAGTAGTTTGTGTGTCTGAGATGTGGCAGTAGTTTGTGTGTCTGAGATGTGGCAGTAGTTTGTGTGTCTGAGATGTGGCAGTAGTTTGGTTGTGTGTCTGAGATGTGGCAGTAGTTTGGTTGTGTGTCTGAGATGTGGCAGTAGTTTGGTTGTGTGTCTGAGATGTGGCAGTAGTTTGGTTGTGTGTCTGAGATGTGGCAGTAGTTTGGTTGTGTGTCTGAGATGTGGCAGTAGTTTGTGTGTCTGAGATGTGGCAGTAGTTTGTGTGTCTGAGATGTGGCAGTAGTTTGTGTGTCTGAGATGTGGCAGTAGTTTGTGTGTCTCAGATGTGGCAGTAGTTTGTGTGTCTGAGATGTGGCAGTAGTTTGTGTGTCTGAGATGTGGCAGTAGTTTGTGTGTCTGAGATGTGGCAGTAGTTTGTGTGTCTGAGATGTGGCAGTAGTTTGTGTGTCTGAGATGTGGCAGTAGTTTGTGTGTCTGAGATGTGGCAGTAGTTTGTGTGTCTGAGATGTGGCAGTAGTTTGTGTGTCTGAGATGTGGCAGTAGTTTGTGTGTCTGAGATGTGGCAGTAGTTTGTGTGTCTGAGATGTGGCAGTAGTTTGGTTGTGTGTCTGAGATGTGGCAGTAGTTTGGTTGTGTGTCTGAGATGTGGCAGTAGTTTGGTTGTGTGTCTGAGATGTGGCAGTAGTTTGGTTGTGTGTCTGAGATGTGGCAGTAGTTTGGTTGTGTGTCTGAGATGTGGCAGTAGTTTGTGTGTCTGAGATGTGGCAGTAGTTTGTGTGTCTGAGATGTGGCAGTAGTTTGTGTGTCTGAGATGTGGCAGTAGTTTGTGTGTCTCAGATGTGGCAGTAGTTTGTGTGTCTGAGATGTGGCAGTAGTTTGTGTGTCTGAGATGTGGCAGTAGTTTGTGTGTCTGAGATGTGGCAGTAGTTTGTGTGTCTGAGATGTGGCAGTAGTTTGTGTGTCTGAGATGTGGCAGTAGTTTGTGTGTCTGAGATGTGGCAGTAGTTTGTGTGTCTGAGATGTGGCAGTAGTTTGTGTGTCTGAGATGTGGCAGTAGTTTGTGTGTCTGAGATGTGGCAGTAGTTTGTGTGTCTGAGATGTGGCAGTAGTTTGTGTGTCTGAGATGTGGCAGTAGTTTGTGTGTCTGAGATGTGGCAGTAGTTTGGTTGTGTGTCTGAGATGTGGCAGTAGTTTGGTTGTGTGTCTGAGATGTGGCAGTAGTTTGGTTGTGTGTCTGAGATGTGGCAGTAGTTTGGTTGTGTGTCTGAGATGTGGCAGTAGTTTGGTTGTGTGTCTGAGATGTGGCAGTAATTTGTGTGTCTGAGATGTGGCAGTAGTTTGGTTGTGTGTCTGAGATGTGGCAGTAGTTTGTGTGTCTGAGATGTGGCAGTAGTTTGGTTGTGTGTCTGAGATGTGGCAGTAGTTTGTGTGTCTGAGATGTGGCAGTAGTTTGGTTGTGTGTCTGAGATGTGGCAGTAGTTTGGTCGTGT
>NW_027316278.1:40171345-40238845 GCF_026437365.1 Eucyclogobius newberryi | reverse complement strand
ACACACACACAACGCAACAACACACACAACACACACACAACGCAGGACGTGCAAAGCAGCACCAGGTGTGGAGCAGTTTGTAAGCACAATATCAATTCTGTTCCTTGTTAGTGCTTCCTGACGCTTCACGGGCATTAAAGCATTAAAAAAGAAAGAAAGAACGAAAAGACATATATGTTATTGTCTTTAATGGCATTTGTATGTTATGTGTCAGAACATAAGATAATGGCCAAATTTGGGCCAAGCAATAAGATTTATATTAGAGCTCCCTCTAGTGACAGCAACAAGAAGTGAGCGGCATGCTTCTATTGTAGATTTGACGCCCCCTCCCCCACTGTGGCCACCTCTGCCATCCCGACCCCCCCCCCCATCTCCCCCGTCCCTCTCACAGTACAGGAACAGGAAGTGTGCAATCCAACCCCCGAAAAGCTGCTGGACCAGACGGTGTCACCCGGGCCACCTTAAGACACTGCGCAGGTGAGCTGGCCCCTGTCTTCACTGGCATTTTTAACACCTCCTGGAGTCATGCCATGTCCCAGCTTCGAGTCGTCCATCATCGTCCCTGTCCCCAAGAAGCCCCGGATCACAGGACTTAATGACGACAGACCCGTGGCGCTGACGTCTGTAATCATGAAGTCATTTGAGCGCCTGGTCCTCCCCCACCTCAAGTCCTTCACCTCCCCCTGCTGGACCCCTGCTGGACCCCCTGCTGGACCCCTACTGGACCCCTGCTGGACCCCTGCTGGACCCCTGCTGGACCCCCTGCAGTTCGTCTACAGAGCCAACAGGTCTGTGGAAGACGCCATCAACCTGGCTCTCCACTTCACCTGCAGCACCTGGACTCCCCGGGAACCTACTCCAGGATCCTGTTTGTGGACTTCAGCTCTGCATCAACATCACCTCCTGCTCTGCTCCGGGACAAGCTCTCCCAGCTCAATGTGCCCGACTCCACCTGAAGGGGGAGCACTGACTCCACCTGCAGGGGGAGCGCCGACTCCACCTGCAGGGGGAGCGCCGACTCCACCTGCAGGGGGAGCACTGACTCCACCTGAAGGGGGAGCACTGACTCCACCTGCAGGGGGAGCACTGACTTCCTGATGAATCAGAGGCAGTGTGTGCAGCTGGGGAAGAATGTCTCAGACACTGGGACTATCAGCACAGGAGTCCCACAGGGCTGTGTACTTTCTCCCCTGCTCTTCTCCCTGTGACAAACTGCTGCACCTCCAGCCACAACTCTGTAAAACTGATCAAGTTTGTGGACGACACCACCGTCATCACCATGACGACACCACCGTCATCACCATGACGACACCACCCTCATCACCATGACGACACCGCCCTCATCGGGCTCATCTGGGACTTGGATGAGTCTGTTACAGGAGGTGGAGCGGCTGGTGTCCTGGTGCAGCGAATAAACCTGAAGTTCAACGGCCAGAAGACAGTGGAGATGATCGTGGACTTCAGGAAAGTCCCAGCCCCCCAGCCCTTCCTCACTATCACAGACTCCCCCATCTCCACTGTGGACTCCCTCCGTTTTCTCGGCTCCCTCACCAAGAAGGCCCAACAGAGGATCTACTTCCTGCGGCATCTGAGGCATGAGATGATGGTGCAGTTCTATCTCATTGAGTCCTCACCTCCTCCATCACTATGTGGTACACCAGAGTCTCCAGGACTCTGGGACAAGCAGGTCGGATCAAAGCTGACCCTTCTCACCCTGGACATGGACTATTTGAGCACATTTTGTACATAGTAAGCATATTTTTATTCTTTATAATATAGTCTATTTTTATTCTTATCCTATAGCAGATTTGAACAGTTTTACCTTTTGACTTGTAGAGGTTGTTTTATCATTGTTTTATGTTGCACTGAATCACCAAAACAAGTTCCTATGTTTGTGAATTCTGTTCATTGACATAAACCTTTTCTCATTCTGGTTCTGATTCTGATACGCACTTGTGTCGAAACCCTTGAATGAAGAAATGCGTAGAACGATTCTGGTGATGATTTATGGACTTAAAAATGTATCTGGGGAAATCTGAAACAGGGTAATTTCTGCCTGAACCTGAAACAAGTGTGAATAAAGCTTTGTTCTGATGCGGGTGAATCGCTCTGACATCAGTTTCCCCCTCGACACCACAGTGAGGTACTCGCTCATGGACCCAGTCACGTCTCACATTGCATGATGGGATATTTGGACCAGGCATCGGGCCAGGGGTCCCAGTACAGTACAGACCACTGAGCAGCCTTCTGAGCGCAGGTAAACGGGCGTGTCATCGCCCTGAAGGCCGGTGTGGAGTAATGAGCAGAGGGTGTAGTTACATGCTCGTCCTGGCTCCAGTCGTTGCCGTGACCTCCGCTGGCTCCACTCAGGTTACTCTGGGACCTCCTGGAGAAGAGGAGATCAGGTGTGAGAAGGTTCTGGTAGAAATGTGACAGTGAAGACGGAGAGAGCTGGTGTAGAAGCTCCAGAAGCACGTTCAGACTGATGATCACACTGAACAAACAACACAGGCTTTGAATCAAACAATACAAATATTAAGATTAAGATATTCCTTTATTGTCCACACATGGGGAAATATCACTCATTGACGGAAGAAAGGCTCTTTAATAATTTAACTGTTTATGATTTAGTGAGTGAAAAGAGTGAAAAAATATTGACATGAAATGACTGTAAGAATAGTACTGATTTAAATTGTAAAAGCGTAGAATGAGAAACTGCTAAAGTACAGTTTTATTTCACTGACTAAGGGTATTTTATTTTAGTTGTCAAGTGTCCTTTTTATTATTGCACATTGGGATATACTTTTAAATTTGACCAAATAATCACATTCTTATAAAATAATGTCACTTTTTGTATGTTTTAGAGTCTTTTTAGTGCTGACTCCTCCCACAACGCTCACAAAACAGGAGCTAAACACTTTAACCCATCAAGAACAAGAGTTTTAATATTATTCATAAAAGATTAGTATTTACAACCATGTTATATGTTGTTTTTCATCAATTATCTGCTTTTTAATCTTCCAGCCAAAGAAATTCAGTTTGCAAAGGGTTTGTCTGGCCCATGAGCTCAAAGCTCACACTCTGCACATGGAACACAAGTATACTGCTCACAACGTTCAGACAAAAATGGTGAAAATCAAAAACACATTTTTTCCTTCTTGTTTAGAGTAAACAGCTGAAGTGAAGCCAGATCACGTCAGAGGTACAGGCTCCATGTGATTTATGAGGCAGTGAAATGAGAACATTTGGCCTCAGTGACAGTCGCTTATTTAAGGAGATTGAATTTAGAAGGAGCTGTTTACCAGAGAGAGAACCAGCCCAAAGAATCATTTCAATATTTTACTGAAACAGTTCTTCACTGGGCGTGTTGTGGGCGTGTCGTGAGCGTGTCGTGGGCGTGTCGTGAGCGTGTCGTGGGCGTGTTGTGAGCGTGTCGTGTGCGTGTCGTGGGCGTGTTGTGAGCGTGTCGTGAGCGTGTCGTGGGCGTGTTGTGAGCGTGTCGTGTGCGTGTCGTGAGCGTGTTGTGGGCGTGTCGTGGGCGTGTTGTGAGCGTGTTGTGGGCGTGTCGTGTGCGTGTCGTGTGCGTGTCGTGAGCGTGTTGTGGGCGTGTCGTGTGCGTGTCGTGAGCGTGTTGTGGGCGTGTCGTGGGCGTGTCGTGGGCGTGTTGTGAGCGTGTCGTGAGCGTGTTGTGGGCGTGTTGTGGGCGTGTCGTGTGCGTGTTGTGAGCGTGTCGTGGGCGTGTCGTGAGCGTGTCGAGAGCGTGTTGTGAGCGTGTTGTGAGCGTGTTGTGAGCGTGTTGTGAGCGTGTTGTGGGCGTGTCGTGAGCGTGTCGTGTGCGTGTTGTGGGCGTGTCGTGGGCGTGTCGTGGGCGTGTCGTGAGCGTGTTGTGGGCGTGTTGTGGGCGTGTCGTGTGCGTGTTGTGAGCGTGTCGTGGGCGTGTCGTGAGCGTGTTGTGTGCGTGTTGTGAGCGTGTCGTGGGCGTGTCGTGAGCGTGTTGTGTGCGTGTTGTGAGCGTGTTGTGGGCGTGTCGTGAGCGTGTCGTGTGCGTGTCGTGAGCGTGTCGAGAGCGTGTCTTGAGCGTGTTGTGAGCGTGTCGTGAGCGTGTCGTTAGCGTGTCGTGGGCGTGTCGTGTGCGTGTTGTGAGCGTGTCGTGGGCGTGTCGTGAGCGTGTTGTGTGCGTGTTGTGAGCGTGTTGTGGGCGTGTCGTGGGCGTGTTGTGAGTGTGTTGTGGGCGTGTCGTGGGCGTGTCGTGAGCGTGTCGAGAGCGTGTTGTGAGCGTGTTGTGAGCGTGTTGTGGGCGTGTCGTGAGCGTGTCGTGGGCGTGTTGTGAGCGTGTTGTGGGCGTGTTGTGGGCGTGTCGTGTGCGTGTCGTGAGCGTGTTGTGGGCGTGTCGTGAGCGTGTCGTGAGCGTGTCGTGGGCGTGTCGTGTGCGTGTCGTGAGCGTGTCGTGGGCGTGTCGTGGGCGTGTCGTGAGCGTGTTGTGGGCGTGTCGTGGGCGTGTCGTGAGCGTGTTGTGGGCGTGTCGTGAGTGTGTCGTGAGCGTGTTGTGGGCGTGTTGTGAGCGTGTTGTGGGCGTGTTGTGAGCGTGTTGTGGGCGTGTCGTGGGCGTGTCGTGAGCGTGTTGTGGGCGTGTTGTGAGTGTGTTGTGGGCGTGTCGTGGGCGTGTCGTGAGCGTGTCGAGAGCGTGTTGTGAGCGTGTTGTGAGCGTGTTGTGGGCGTGTCGTGAGCGTGTCGTGGGCGTGTTGTGAGCGTGTTGTGGGCGTGTTGTGGGCGTGTCGTGTGCGTGTCGTGAGCGTGTTGTGAGCGTGTTGTGGGCGTGTCGTGAGCGTGTCGTGAGCGTGTCGTGGGCGTGTTGTGAGCGTGTTGTGGGCGTGTCGTGTGCGTGTTGTGAGTGTGTTGTGGGCGTGTCGTGGGCGTGTCGTGGGCGTGTTGTGAGCGTGTTGTGGGCGTGTCGTGGGCGTGTCGTGTGCGTGTCGTGAGCGTGTTGTGGGCGTGTCGTGGGCGTGTCGTGAGCGTGTTGTGGGCGTGTCGTGGGCGTGTCGTGAGCGTGTTGTGGGCGTGTCGTGAGTGTGTCGTGAGCGTGTTGTGGGCGTGTCGTGGGCGTGTCGTGGGCGTGTTGTGGGCGTGTTGTGAGCGTGTTGTGGGCGTGTTGTGAGCGTGTTGTGGGCGTGTTGTGGGCGTGTTGTGGGCGTGTTGTGGGCGTGTCGTGAGCGTGTTGTGGGCGTGTCGTGGGCGTGTCGTGAGCGTGTTGTGGGCGTGTCGTGAGTGTGTCGTGAGCGTGTTGTGGGCGTGTCGTGGGCGTGTCGTGGGCGTGTTGTGGGCGTGTTGTGAGCGTGTTGTGGGCGTGTTGTGAGCGTGTTGTGGGCGTGTTGTGGGCGTGTTGTGGGCGTGTTGTGGGCGTGTCGTGAGCGTGTCGTGAGCGTGTCGTGAGCGTGTCGTGGGCGTGTCGTGGCAGTGTCGTGGCCGTGTCGTGAGCGTGTCGTGGGCGTGTCGTGAGCGTGTCGTGGGCGTGTTGTGGGCGTGTCGTGAGCGTGTTGTGAGCGTGTTGTGAGCGTGTTGTGGGCGTGTCGTGAGCGTGTCGTGAGCGTGTTGTGGGCGTGTTGTGGGCGTGTCGTGAGCGTGTTGTGGGCGTGTTGTGAGGGTGTTGTGGGCGTGTCGTGAGCGTGTTGTGAGCGTGTTGTGGGCGTGTTGTGAGCGTGTTGTGGGCGTGTCGTGAGCGTGTCGTGAGCGTGTTGTGGGCGTGTTGTGGGCGTGTCGTGAGCGTGTTTTGGGCGTGTTGTGAGGGTGTTGTGGGCGTGTTGTGAGCGTGTTGTGAGTGTGTTGTGGGCGTGTTGTGAGCGTGTTGTGGGCGTGTTGTGGGCGTGTCGTGAGCGTGTCGTGAGCGTGTCGTGGGCGTGTCGTGGCCGTGTCGTGAGCGTGTCGTGGGCATGTTGTGGGCGTGTTGTGAGCGTGTTGTGGGCGTGTCGTGGGCGTGTCTTGAGCGTGTCGTGAGCGTGTCGTGGGCGTGTTGTGAGTGTGTTATGGGCGTGTTGTGAGCGTGTTGTGGGCGTGTCGTGGGCGTGTCGTGAGCGTGTCGTGGGCGTGTCGTGGGCGTGTCGTGAGCGTGTCGTGGGCGTGTTGTGAGCATGTCGTGGGCGTGTCGTGTGCGTGTCGAGAGCGTGTCGAGAGCGTGTTATGGGCGTGTTGTGGGCGTGTTGTGGGCGTGTTGTGAGCGTGTCGTGGGCCTGTTATGGGCGTGTTGTGAGCGTGTCGCGGGCGTGTTGTGAGCATGTCGTGGGCGTGTCGTGTGCGTGTCGAGAGCGTGTCGAGAGCGTGTCGAGAGCGTGTTGTGGGCGTGTTGTGGGCGTGTTGTGGGCGTGTTGTGAGCGTGTCGTGGGCCTGTTATGGGCGTGTTGTGAGCGTGTCGCGGGCGTGTCGTGGGCGTGTCGTGGGTGTGTCGTGAGCGTGTCGGGGGCGTGTCGTGTCGTGGGCGTGTCGTGTTGTGAGCGTGTCGTGAGCTTGTCGTGTTGTGAGCGTGTCGTGGGCGTGTCGTGAGCGTGTCGTGGGCGTGTCGTGGGCGTGTCCTGGGCGTGTCGTGTTGCGAGCGTGTCGTGGGCGTGTCGTGTTGTGAGCGTGTCGTGAGCGTGTCGAGAGCGTGTTGTGGGCGCGTCGTGGGCGTGTTGTGGGCGTGTTGTGGGCGTGTTGTGGGCGTGTTGTGAGCCTGTTGTGAGGGTGTTGTGGGCGTGTTGTGAGCGTGTTGTGAGCGTGTTGTGGGCGTGTTGTGAGCGTGTTGTGGGCGTGTTGTGAGCGTGTTGTGGGCGTGTTGTGAGCGTGTTGTGGGCATGTTGTGAGCGTATTGTGTGCGTGTTGTGGGCGTGTTGTGGGCGTGTTGTGAGCGTGTTGTGAGCGTGTTGTGGCCATGTTGTGAGCGTGTTGTGGGCGTGTCGTGGGCGTGTCGTGAGCGTGTCGTGAGCGTGTCGTGGGCGTGTTGTGAGCGTGTCGTGGGCGTGTCGTGAGCGTGTCGAGAGCGTGTTATGTGTCGTGGGCGTGTCGTGTTGTGAGCGTGTCGTGGGCGTGTCGTGAGCGTGTCGTGAGCGTGTCGTGGGCGTGTCGTGGGCGTGTCGTGAGTGTGTCGTGGGCGTGTCGTGAGCGTGTCGTGGGCGTGGGCGTGTCGTGAGCGTGTCGTGGGCGTGTCGTGAGCGTGTCGTGGGCGTGGGCGTGTCGTGAGCGTGTCGTGAGCGTGTCGTGAGCGTGTCGAGAGCGTGTTATGTTGTTGTTGTTGTTGTTTTATGGCGGTTGGCATCCGAGTGTTGCATTACCGCCAGACTTTATTCCTCAGACGTTTCGTAGTCCTCAGACTCTGTCGTAGTCCGTAAAAGTACTCCTCCCATTGCTTTGGCGTTACAAAGCCCATGAGGTCATGATGTGTTTTTGTGACTAGAATAGTTGTTGTGTCAGAGACCAACCGGCTTTATTCCAGGGAGACTCCTCTTCACCTTCCTCGCCCTCTTTGACGTTCGGTGCTTTGGAAGTACAAAGCCCATGAGATCATGGGACGTCTTTGTTGTTTTACAAAGCCCATGAGGTCATGGGACGTCTTTGTCGTTTTATCCTTTAGAAGTCCTTCTTCCATCACTTTGGCGTTTCTAGGCCCATGAAGTCCAAGCGCGTTAGAACATCCTCTTGCTCCTCATCCTCGGCTCAGTCTCCAACACCCCCCACCTCTATAAACGTTTACCCAGCCCTGTGCTACATAAGTAAGCAACCACAGCCTGACACAAACCCTGTGACTGGATCGCCAGAACGTTCCGCAGATTGAACTCCCGCCCATTATTCCGAAACCACAAGGTCAACCCGGCCCTTTCCCTATCATAAGCCTCACAGCAAATCAGCACATGCTCGACAGTCTCTGGCACCCGACAGTGACCACACAGACCGGTCGGATGTTTGCCTATCCTACTCAGTGACCAATTGAGTCCAGTATGGCCAATCCTCATGCGGGCGAAGGCCCTTTCCTCCCACGCGTTCCTGCCCATAGACCCGCAAGGACCCACACTACCCTGTATGTGATAGAGATGCCGTCCAATAACACAGTGGCTCCAAAATTCCTGCCAAAGGCCGACCACATGACTCTTGATAACGGGCTTGATTTCAGACTTGCCCAACTCAACCGCCACATCAATTGATGGCCGCCGAAGGGAACGTTTAGCCAGTGCATCAGCCATTTCGTTACCATCCACCCCCACATGCGCAGGGACCAAAATGAAGGAAACCCTCACATCCTTCCTGGACAGGGAGAGCATCAGACAGAAGATGCCATTCAACACATCCTGTCTGCAATCCGATTTCCCAGATTTAATGCTTTGCAATGCAGAAAGGCTGTCAGAGGCCACCACAATGCCGCAACACTGCAAAGCAGATTCCGCCCATTCCAACGCCAACCGTATCGCTATAAGTTCCGACGTGAAAACAGAAAGGCGATCTGTCAACCTCTTCTTGACCGCTAGCCCCAGGTCAGGCACAAAATAAGCGGCGCCAGTACGCCCACTCTCAGGATCCCTAGACCCGTCGGTATAAATAAACACATCACCTGAGTGCTTATCGATGAGCGCTTGAACGGCAAACTGCGGTGCCCTCCCAGCGACTCCTCTAAGCTTGCCATGCAAGCTAACATCAACAGGAGCCGGGACAAACTTCCACGGAGCTATAGCAGACAAAGCCACCGACGGGCTCACACGCAGATCACCAACCCCCGCAAGCCGCGCCTTCGCATTTCCTACCTGGCTGAAAACCATACCGCCAGCCTCACTCTGCCCCCCATCAACCCTGAGAAAGTCCCTCACTGGGTGAGAGCTCGTATTACCTTGCACATTCACCCAGTAAGCCAACAGAAGTTCTAGCCTCCGGAGCCGTAACGGCAATTCCCCCAACTCAACCTGCAGCGCCGAGACAGGGGAGGTCCTAAAAGCCCTACAGCAGATGCGCAAGGCCTGGGCTTGCTCCACATCAAGCTTCTTTAAGTTAGTCTCAGCCGCAGACATGTAGGCTATACAGCCATAATCAATAGCCGCCCTCATGACGGCCCGATAAATACCCAGGAGCGACCTTCTGCTGGCCCCCCAGTCCTGGCCGGATAGACAACGAAGCAAGTTATTCACCCTTTTGCATTTACCACTGACCTCATCAATGTGCCGACGCCAACTAAGCCTCTCGTCAAAGGTGACCCCCAAGAACCTCACCTCCCTGACCTGTTCGAGTACCTGCCCATGCAGTCGAAGGGAGACGTCCCTATGCCCATTGAAGAAACAGATCACTTGAGACTTCCGTACGGACAGTTTAAACCCCCACTTCAGGGTCCACTGCTCCACCTGCTGTATTGCCCTTTGCAGTTTCGCCTCGTAAAACCGGAGATTCCTCCCTCTCACCCATAGAGCGCCATCGTCAGCATAAAGGCTCCTCCCAACAGACCCATCCACGTCGTCAAAGATGTCCTTAATCATAACATTGAACAAGATAGGGCTACACACACTCCCCTGCGGGATCCCATTCTCCACCCCATAGACCCCAGAGTAAGCAGCGCCCACTCTGGTTTGGATACGCCGGCCAGACAGAAAGCTCCGGACCCAGTTAAACAGTTTACCCTTCACACCACACTTCCGCAGCTTAATGAGGAGCCCATCCTTCCAAACCATATCGTACGCCTTCTCCACATCAAAGAGCACCGCAATAACCTTTTCTTTCTGAGCCCTGGCCAGCTGGATATCAGATTCCAAACACAACACGGAATCCATGGTGTTCCTGCCCCTACGGAAACCACTCTGGTGCGCGGGAAGCAAACCCTGACTCTCCAAGAAGTAATCCAACCGCTCGGTAACCATGCGCTCCATCGTTTTCCCGAGCTGCGACGTCAAGGGAATCGGCCTATAACTTGAAGGGTCAGACGCTGGCCTACCCGGCTTCAGAACCGGCACCACCGTAGACTGTTTCCACGCAGATGGAACACAACCTGAATCCCAAACACGGTTGAAAAGACCCAGGACTAGCCCAAGCGTGTCATCAGTCAAATGAGAGAGCATGTCATAGCACACCTCATCTTTACCCGGGGCTGTCTGTTTCGCCTTAGAAAGTGCTCTCCTTAGCTCAAACAAACTAAACGGAAGGTCAAGGTCATCTTGAGTCGAAGGCTGGTGCCCAATCAGCTCAGAATTCTGGGCCAAAGTACTCTCCCTGTAGTGCCTTTCCGCAGGTGAGAGATTGTCAGAGCTGTGCACCGACACAAAGGTGCTGGCCAACAGTTCAGCTTTGTCAACGTCGCTGACTGCTTCAACACCATTCAGTATTAGGACCGGGGTCCCATGACGGCGCTCAACCCCATGCATCCGCTTAATCATCCCCCAAACATCCCCGAGACGCGTTTCTCTCCCAATTTTGGAACAATACCGCCTCCAATAGGCACTCTTGGCCGTTCTCACAGTTTTCCGCACAACAGCGCGGGCCCTCTTGTAGTCAATGAGGGCACCCTCAGTGTGGGCAACCCTTAGCTGGCGAAACGCCGCATTTCTCGCCCTAACAGCATGACCACATGCTTCAGTCCACCACGGCACCCGCTTCCTATGTCCACTACCACCACTCTTAGGAATCGTGCCTACCGCTGACTGCGTGATGAGCGAGACAATTGCACTATTGAGATCATCCACCTGAGTCAATCCTCCTTCCTGCAGAACCCTAGAACCATCATCAGCTTTCCTCAGGAAAGCCCCCCAGTTCGCCCTTGCCAACTGCCACCTCTGGATCCTCGTCCCCCTGACCACACAGCTCCCAAAGCCAATCACGGTGCGGACTAGATAGTGATCGCTACCAAAAGAAAGATTACCAAGAACCTCCCAACTACAAACACCAGCTAACTCCTTGGACACAAGTGTAAGATCTATTGCACTTTCCGCACCGGTCCCCATATCATAACGGGTCCCACCCCCATCATTCAGACAAACCAACTCCCTTTGATTGATAAAACCCTCTACCACCTGCCCATACCTATCGGTACCACTACCGCCCCACAAAGCGCTATGCGCATTAAAATCCCCACACCACACGGCCTTTCCCCGAACATCCTTACCGATACTATGTAAGGACTCTAACGTTAACTCACCACACGGATTATAAAGGTTAACCACAGTAACAGCTTCACCACCCAGCCAGACCCTCACCGCCAGGGCCTCCGGCGCTTTACTCACACTGACAACAACGTAATTTAGGTCATCTCGGACAAACACAGCCACACCTCCGCCTCTACCCTGCTCCCTATCATTCCTAACACACACATACCCCTGTATCCCAAAACCCCACCTAGGTCGTAACCAAGTCTCCTGCACGCACATAACGTTCAACAAGGTAGAGACTTGAGCGTGTCGTGGGCGTCGTGAGCGTGTCGTGGGCGTGTCGTGTTGTGGGCGTGTCGTGAGCGTGTCGAGAGCGTGTTGTGAGCGTGTTGTGGGCACGTCGTGGGCGTGTTGTGAGCGTATTGTGGGCGTGTCGTGGGCGTGTGGTGGGTGTGTTATGAGCCTGTTGTGAGGGTGTTGTTGGCGTGTTGTGAGCGTGTTGTGGGCGTGTTGTGAGCGTGTTGTGAGCGTGTTGTGGGCGTGTTGTGAGCGTGTTGTGGGCGTGTTGTGAGCGTGTTGTGAGCGTGTTGTGGGCGTGTTGTGAGCGTGTTGTGGGCGTGTCGTGGGCGTGTGGTGGGCGTGTTGTGAGCCTGTTGTGAGGGTGTTGTGGGCGTGTCGTGTGGCGTGGCGTTTTGTTCTTCCACGTTGGCGTGGTGGCTGCACGCCGCGTGGCACCTCACGTACCGGTGCAGCATGCTGTCGCCGGTTGTCACAGTGATGAAAGCGGGCGAGTCCTCCATGGCGTCGAAGAACTCTGTCTCCTCATCCTCGTCGCTGGCCTCCTCTTGTGGCGCTCTCGTGCTCTCTTCTGCTGACACACACAGAGCAGACTTTTCAAATGTTCTTGTCTCGATCAGCTCTAATCTGCCTCAGAGGAACCAGAACGCACACGCTAACGCTAACGCACACGCTAACGCACACGCTAACGCACACGCTAACGCACTCCTCCAGCTGATATGTTCCTCTGACCTTTGGAATTCTGTCAGCTAAACTACTATCAGCCTTTACACTTGGTGCATGTGACGTTCTGTGAAGCTCAGAGCTGGTGTTTCTGCAGAAGAATAATGAAGCTTTTAGCGCTTTGAGACACAACACAAGGCCGTATCATCATCACTAAGACACAGCTGACTGAAAGAAGCCCCAGTTCAAACTGAAGCTGTTTCTGAATCCTTTGGAGAGCAAACAAATGTCTGCACTCTTTGTGAAGCCGACCCTCGAGTTTGAGTCTGATTTGAGCTCTGGCAGAGGAAAACAGATCAGGACTAAAGCTGCTGTTGGAGGAACGATCTGACAATTCCCATTTCAAAGCCGAAACCAATATGACTAAAATATAGATTTAAGGAATGGAATGTCGTACAAACCAATCCTGATCAGTCCTGGAATTATTGACTTTACTGAAAATAAGTAGGTTACCCTTTTCTTTCTATATTTGTGGTGTCCAGGAGCAAAAAAATGCAAACACATCTGCAAATGTATGTGGAATTCTCTCTCCATTACAGTTCAGATCAAGCTGCCAGTTTGTGACATAAACCACAAAGATTAAAGTTTAAATGACTTGTATCTTGATTGGTCAAAGGGGCAATGTTGGCATAGAGTGGGAGTGTTTGGGCTCCAATCAGAAAGTTACTAATTAAATCTGGACCACAGCTCTTGTTTGTAACAGACAGTCTTCTGTGGCAGGACATCAGGGTTAATAACATTAGGGACTGATTTGAAACAGATGATCTTAAAGGTAGTGTACGTAGCCTGAGCACTTACAGGTTTAAAGTGATACTACTGACACAACTGAACCTTGACCTTAACCTGCCTGTGGGAGTCACACGGGACAGTTGGTGTCGACATGAGTCAGTCAGCGCCTTTAATCCTCAATTAAAAGACTGGTATGTTTCCTGTTTTAAAGAAGGAGCCACAGTCACATCCGAGCCTGCTGCAGATAGAGGTACATCCAGTGTTCTCCCTGAGCGGCCCCTCTGAGCGGCCCCTCTGAGCGGCCCTCTGATCGTCCCTCCATCTGAGCGGCCCCTCTGAGCGGCCCCTCTGAGCGTCCCTCTGAGCGTCCCTCCATCTGAGCGGCCCCTCTGAGCGGCCCCTCTGAGCGTCCCTCTGAGCGTCCCTCCATCTGAGCGGCCCCTCTGAGCGGCCCCTCTGAGCAGCCCCTATGAGCGGCCCTCCCTCTGAGCGTCCCTCCCTCTGAGCGGTCTCTCTGAGCAGCCCCTATGAGTGGCCCCTCTGAGCGGCCCCATCAGATGAGTGCACTGTGGCCACGCCCATCCAACACCTCAGATCACAGGTATTTACACAGCTTAAAGGAAGCAAATTACAGCAGTGATATCTGTTCATTTTTAATTGAGGCTTTAATGCACTTGTAATGAAACAGCTGCCCGGTGGTGGAGTGGTTAAAGCAGCAGCACACATGCCAGACCCATGTGCAGCCGACCACAGTGTCATGAGATGTCATTTCCTGTAATCTGTGGCATTTTAGATCAACAAATACAAATGTTACAGTGGTAAGTTTCATGATGATGTGATAAGCAGCAGGAGTTAGAGAGGTTAAGAAAAAACAATCCACCTTAATGTTGTGATACTGGTATCGATACTCCAATATCAGTATCATGATATTTCAATGACATCATGCATATTATTGTTTCCTGGATTTCAGTGGATTTCCATGTCCGTACTGGCCAAAGACAGTAGAGGGTAGCACTGAGCCTCTAAGCCAGGGGGGGGGCAATTATTTTCCTCCGAGGGCCATATTTGAATCCAGGCCTGTAGCGGAGGCCGGCCCCGATCATTGGTGTGAAAAAAAAGAAATCCCAAAAATTAAATATCAAATAAAATATCACTTTTCTGTCAAATAATAGGCTATTGAATCTATTATTTAATTAATTTCACGTAATATTTATTACGGATACAAGTGCAGACAGATGCCTGAGAGCAGAAAAGGAAAAAAAAAAAAAATTATAATTTTTTTTTAATATTACTTGGACAAGCTTGGCGGTCCGGATTGAAAGGCCCGGGGGGCCGGATGTGGCCCGCGGGCCGTAGTTTGCCCACCCCTGCTCTAAACCCATTGTATTTAAAAGAAATGACAAACGGTTTATTCATTCTGGAATCTGGATGTGCTCCATGTTACCAACGTATCAATACTTTTACTAATCAGTATTCATACGGATTCATTCAGTATCAATACCAGTGTCTCATTTTATGACTCATCAAAACAGATTAAAAAAATAATTATATTATGTGAAACTCCAAAGTCAAAGCAAAATCGCCATAGATTGTCATCAGTATTGGGATACAGTATATCGTGAAATATTGTATCGCACATGAGGCAGCCTGTGATTGCCAGCTCTAATCAGCAGGTGGCGGTGTCTCCACACTAAAGTTACACGGAGCAGCTTTAATCACACATTATGATACTTCTGTATAAGTTTATTCTAAGAACACTTGTGTCACAGTTTAACCTGTTGTTCACATGCTGCTGAACACACAGCCTCTGCTGCCACTCTGTGCTCTCCAGCGCCCCCTGTCTGTGCACGGGACACTGGACTGTGTGGACAGAAAAACTAAAGCCTAAAACTTTTGTCAGACCTCATGGTTTATGTTGCTTCTAAGAGAATTCAACAGAAATGTGGAGAAATACACTGTGGTTATCTGCGGTAATTTGCAATAATAAATCTAGAAACATTCATGATTTCATCTGCTGTTTGTGCTTGTAATGAAATAAAGACTGGCTAAAGGTTTATGGGGTGTAATTCCTTTGATGTCGTGCTATTCTCTCTAACGATCAGGTGCATGTCAGTGTGTCTCATGCTGCTGCTGTCACAGGGACAGAGCCCCAACTCGCCCCACAATGATACGATCATTTCTTGGCCCGACCCGCGGGGAGAGTTAAGAGTGTGTTTGAGTTCAGGCCATGACTCATGTCCAGCTTCTTCTCCTCCAGAATCCCAGGCTCACTGAGGTGCAGAGGCCGAACCAGCTGTGACTCATGATGGGTGCAGGAGCTGGGCTTTAGGTAGTGACCGTTCAGATCCGAGAGAGGACAAAGCACAGGTTTAAACACACTGGATCTTCAACAGTGAAGAGCACATGCTACTTTCGGACTGCAGGACAAAAACACATGGACAACTTAATCAGGCTTTAGTCATTCTGATTTGAACATGTTGACTTCTTTAGATTGGCAATTTCCATAAAACATTTAACTTTAAGTGGTTTTATTTTCAGGCCTGAGCCAATAGACAAGAATGGTCCCGGCGAGGGACTTGTATCTGGAGACTCTGAGTTCTAATTTTGAGTGAAGACCCTGTTGAAAAATGTTGAAAGACGGCTCAGTAGCGCCACCTCAAAAAACGATGAACATGGGGCCAATGGGAGCGCAACGGCAAAAAAGTCACTCCAAAAAAATGGTTCATGTCAGGACATGTAAAAAATGATATTATGACCCGCCATAAATCATACAAGAAGTTGACCAATTAAATGTTGGCACAGACATCCTTCACCATCAAGGACCACGCCCCCCGCTGAGATGCAAAGTGTTTATTCACGACAACACGAGTCACATGGATGTGGTTTTGGGGCTTCTGGTGATGAGGGCTGGAGGGCCTCGAGACCCCCATCTGGGAGATAAATTAGACTAATAAGAAGAAGAGGGTCGGAGGGAGGGGCACGAAGTCACGACCGCTGATGTGTGTGACCTGGATGCCTAAATAGTGCAGTCGCAGGAAGTGGCGTGAAAGGGGCGTGGTCCTGCTCCCGAACATGAGAGAACAAACTTATCTTCATTTCTTGCCATTCTTAACAAAAAAGTCAATGACGGCATTCCTCTAGCTGCAAGCATGTTACCGTGGCAACCTGACAAACACTGCCATAGACTCACTGCATTTTGAATGGGATGAAAAAATGTACTTTGACATAAACAGTTCAAATGAGCGGCTGATCTGGGACCAGTGCTGGTCTGCGGGAGCGGCTGATCTGGGACCAGTGCTGGTCTGCGGGAGCGGCTGATCTGGGACCAGTGCTGGTCTGCGGGAGCGGCTGATCTGGGACCAGTGCTGGTCTGCGGGAGCGGCTGATCTGGGACCAGTGCTGGTCTGCGGGAGCGGCTGATCTGAGACCAGTGCTGGTCTGCGGGAGCGGCTGATCTGGGACCAGTGCTGGTCTGCGGGAGCGGCTGATCTGGGACCAGTGCTGGTCTGCGGGAGTGGCTGATCTGGGACCAGTGCTGGTCTGCGGGAGCGGCTGATCTGGGACCGGTGCTGGTCTGCGGGAGCGGCTGATCTGGGACCGGTGCTGGTCTGCGGGAGCGGCTGATCTGGGACCAGTGCTGGTCTGCGGGAGCGGCTGATCTGGGACCAGTGAGTCCAGTAAAGACGTGTCATATTTCCCTGTTTCTGAGGCTGGTGCAGCTGAAGCGTCTCCTCGTCTGTGATGGACTGTTACAGCAGGAACAACACTACACACTACACACACTACACACTACACACACTACACACTACACACACTACACACTACACACACTACACACTACACTACACTACACACACTACACACTACACACTACACTACACACTACACACACTACACACTACACACACTACACACTACACTACACTACACACACTACACACTACACACACTACACACTACACACACTACACTACACACACTACACACTACACACACTACACACTACACTACACTACACACCACACACTACATACACTACACACACTACACACACCACACACTACACACACCACACACTCTGCTACACGTGTGTTATTGGCATTTTTGAGCTTCCAACCAGGACCCTCAATTGTAGCTCCCGGTTTATATGAGTTTAGAAAAATCGGACTTACCCTTGCTGAGAGAGGGCCCGCTGGAGGGCCCGCTGGAGGGCCCGCTGGAGGGCCCGCTGGAGGGCCCGCTGGAGGGCCCGCTGGAGGGCCCGCTGGAGGGCCCGCTGGGCGTGCTGCTGCTCGGGTGCGTGGGCTTCTCTCTCCAGGCCCGCTCCAGGCTGTTGTGCTGTTTGGCTAGCTGCTCGATGGTCTCCTCCAGGTGGGCCCTTTGCTCCCACTCATACTGCAGCGCTCGCTGCCATCTGTGACTGTGGCTCTCGGCCAGGTCCAGGAAGTCTCGACACGCCTGCACACACCACGGACAAAGGAGGTCCAAGGTCACTCTGGTGTGTACAATAGATTTGGAAAGGTCCCTATATCAGAGCTAGTCAAATATTTGATGATTTGAAACTACAATTGTTCTGTATCGTCAAAGGACTGAAGTATCAAGCCTTTTCCTATGTATCAACATTTTCGACATTTTAGTACATTTTTGATACTTTGCAGTGACGACCTGCTAGGGGGCAACTGCACGTATTTGAAGTATTGTTTCACCGTTACCCGTTACCATGGTAACACAATTTACACATTATTAATCACATTATTAATCACTGATATGTTTTTAGATCAAAATCAACAAAAAATACAAAATAGAGTAAAACGATTTTCAGGAGCTTGTGATTGGCTTTTGAGTGTTTATGGTCCAAGGTGAATGTGACTAACTGAAAAACAGTTGGCTAATGCTAGTTAGCTTGTTCAACAGCACCTGTTGACAGATTAAGACAAAATTAAGTTAAAGGTGGAATGGACATAAATCATTAGTCCTGCCACGTGTCAATCATAAAACGCACCTTTCGCTCACCTGCAGCCGCGTGCGGTTCGTCCCCACGTTTCCGCGTGCCTAAGCGCATGGATCTATCATAATATAGTTCCCTCAGTGTACGGGGCAAAATGAAGACGGAGAAAGACTCAGAAGAATTCAGAAATCTACGGGAGACGAGAGATGCGATGCGATCCATTGCGCTAATAAACAAACGCACGTGTGTGTTGTATCAGTCCACACGGGGGAGTGGCATGAGCACGGGGGAGTGGCATGAGCACGGGGGAGTGGCATGTGTGCGGGGGAGTGGCATGTGTGCGGGGGAGTGGCATGAGCGCGGGGGAGTGGCATGTGTGCGGGGGAGTGGCATGTGTGCGGGGGAGTGGCATGTGTGCGGGGGAGTGGCATGAGCGCGGGGGAGTGGCATGTGCACTTCCGCCTGCGTTCTCAAATCGCCGAAAAATCGTCCATTGCGCCTTTAATATGTTAACTCAGGTTTGAAAATCCCTGGAGAAAATCTGTGCTTAAGACATGAAAAGGAAAAACAAGACTCATGTCAATCATAACTTGTCCTCAAAGTAAGATCAAGTTCTCATAAAGAGTTCTCTAACTAGATCTGCAGATTTCTAAAACAAAGTCCAGATGAAAACAACAGAATCTTTTTCTACAGAGTCGGCCTATTCTAGCCTCTCAGTTTAATTGCAATAGGAACAGTGCTGGTGTCCCTCAGGGCACTTGATGACCTACGCACTACACGTTATATGCGTTATTGGAGTTACTGTGTCTGGCTAACAAAAGTTTTAAAAGCTTTGATTAGTTAAAATAAAAATAAGGAGTTGTTATAACCAAGAAATGAACCAGGCTTAAAACGTTCCTCTTTGAAATGCTCCGCCGGCCTAGGAGCAACTCTGGGGGAAGTATGGCAGCTTGAGCACTATCCTCTGCTGTTCACATCTTTTTCTTCTTCTTTTCCCACTTCCCCACCGGGACAGGCACATCGATGACCTGTGGACCCAGATGATCCTCAGCTCCCTCCCTCCCTCAGCGGTCTCTACTCCGGATGAATGGTTCTTCATCTGCCTCGAGAACTCAAGAACTGGTTCTCCTCCTGAGTGGGTCCAGCTGATCTCTCCTTTTTCCCAAGGAGGTTTGGTAGTTTTTCCTGGTCAAGAAGGAGGATCTAAGGACAGGGAGTTTGGGACATTTGGCTGAGGACACGGGACGCTGGCATATTCCCAAGTCCCTATGGACATTGTTTAATCTGTGCTCGCCCTTTGAGTCAACCGCTGTTGTGATTACAACATTGAATTGAACCTTGTTCTCATTTATATTCACACTATGAAGAAGAAACTGAAGAAACAGCAATTGTGTCCATTCCTTTTATTTAGTCCACTCAGACTCACGCTGCGCCTTCAGTTCAATGCAACGATTCCATCTCCTTGACTGCAACAGGCAATGTCCAGGGTTTGTTTAACGTATACTTTTGTAAGACCCTTTTCTGACATATCATCACGACACTATTTGATTCATTTTGTATCAGTGCCGCTTCCTCCACATGATGGGCCTTCCATGCAGTCCTCGGGCTGCCAGGGATGACCAGCTTCCATCTCACATCAATAAATCATTGTTATTTGCAGATCTTTGTGTTGTGTGGTTCTTGCTAAGGCATAAATCAAAACTTTCAAGGGAAATAATATATAAATTAAATAAATGCATTAATAATGTGAACAATCATTCTACTAAATACATCAAAATAAATCGGAAAGAGAAGGTCATTTTATTTTGAGAGACAAAGAATGGGAAAGTATAAGTACATCTCACTGGAGGACCACAACATCACATGTCTGGAGGGATTTCTGTTGGAAAACTGTGTCTGGTTTCTTTCTAACACATGTCAAAGTGCTCATTACTCAGGATGTATTTACTGCTGGAGAAACGATGGCTGTTTTGGTGCTGTCCTGTTATTCACAAAGTCTGGACTGAAGTCATGAGGCACAGGATTGTCTTCAGCACAGATATTCCAATGGACTTTAAAAACTGTCCCTCGGATGTAAGGGATCATCTCAAAATGGGTTGAAGCTGAAAAGACCATTTTTTCAGTCTCTCTCTGGATCCTCCCCCCCCAAAAGACTTTGTCTGGCTTCACATCACATTTTACGCGTTGATAAAACGATATAGTAGCTTGCTGCACACCTCTAGTGAACATCCCTGAACATCCTTTGGTAAGTTTATATTTAGAAGTTATGAACTCTCCACATAATGTCACCTGTCGCACATGTTTGTTTACTCAATCCACATGGTCCACGGGCCCCTAGGGGCCCTAGGGGCCCTACGATCATCCCATTCAACCCAAACTGTGAGATGACCACATTGAGAGAGTCTCAAGAGGATGAGAGAGTGAGAAACTAATGTTTCATGTCAAAACCTGTAATTGTCAATTGCCTGAGTTTAGACCTTAGACATGTCAGAATGACAGAAGCAGGACACGCCCTTTTGTCTCTGTGAGAATCTCACGTCTTCTGTGATTGGCCGAAACCTCATGCAGGTTTATTTTGTTTCCTTCTTCCTTTCTGTGCCGCGTCTTGCAGCAAAAGAGCTTTTCCAACTTTTCTGCACCAGCCGCGTTGGCGACGGCGACGCCCACCCCGCCCCTTGCGCGGGGCACGGCGCGCCGTGCTCCCCCGTGCGCTCCCCGTAGCACCCGCGCACGCACCCGCCCCGCTCCTCGCACGCACCCGCCGCCTAATGTTGGCCTAATGCTCGTTGCTGAGAGAGTGCAGAGTTTTTTAGCATTTCAAAACAATTACCGCCACAACGAACGATGTATTGAAGCTTCAAAGCAACAAAAAGATGAAATGTAGGTTTAACCGCCCAAGACAAAAAATATTAAGTCTTTTCAGCTTCAACCCAATTTGAGATGATCCCTAAGACTCCAGAGATGGAGACGATTCACGGACACATGAGGACAACAAAGACATGGGCGATGGAACTGAGTCGACTGTGAAGGACTGAGATCACTTTGAACATTTATAAAATGGAAAATCTGACTTTGACTCTGAACCTAAACGGGTCTGGGACAGGTGGGATCGTCACCATGGAGACCATGTGCCTGTATTTCTTAATTCCTTTGGATTTTGACTTTTCTCTCCCTGGTGTTTTTTCGTTCTATTTTGGTTTTCAAAATATTACAAAATAAAAATAAAAAAGACGAAATTACTCCAGATCACACTGTCCACAGCCGAGGCTCAGAGGCTGAAGGAGGAAGGCAGAGAGGTCAGAGGGGTCAGAGGGGTCAGAGAGGTCAGAGGGGTCAGAGAGGTCAGAGAGGTCAGAGGGGTCAGAGAGGTCAGAGAGGTCAGAGGGGTCAGAGAGGTCAGAGGGGTCAGAGGGGTCAGAGAGGTCAGAGGGGTCAGAGGGGTCAGAGGGGTCAGAGAGGTCAGAGGGGTCAGAGAGGTCAGAGAGGTCAGAGAGGTCAGAGGGGTCAGAGAGGTCAGAGAGGTCAGAGGGGTCAGAGAGGTCAGAGAGGTCAGAGGGGTCAGAGAGGTCAGAGGGGTCAGAGGGGTCAGAGGGGTCAGAGAGGTCAGAGAGGTCAGAGAGGTCAGAGAGGTCAGAGAGGTCAGAGGGGTCAGAGAGGTCAGAGAGGTCAGAGGGGTCAGAGAGGTCAGAGGGGTCAGAGAGGTCAGAGAGGTCAGAGGGGTCAGAGAGGTCAGAGAGGTCAGAGGGGTCAGAGAGGTCAGAGGGGTCAGAGGGGTCAGAGGGGTCAGAGAGGTCAGAGGGGTCAGAGAGGTCAGAGGGGTCAGAGTTGTCAGAGGGGTCAGAGAGGTCAGAGGGGTCAGAGAGGTCAGAGAGGTCAGAGGGGTCAGAGGAGTCAGAGAGGTCAGAGGGGTCAGAGAGGTCAGAGGGGTCAGAGAGGTCAGAGAGGTCAGAGGGGTCAGAGAGGTCAGAGGGGTCAGAGGGGTCAGAGAGGTCAGAGAGGTCAGAGGGGTCAGAGGGGTCAGAGAGGTCAGAGGGGTCAGAGGGGTCAGAGAGGTCAGTAAACAGCAGTAGCCCTGACACACATTGTGAAAAGCCAGTGCTATATAAATGTGACCATTTTACATTTCAAAATGTCCCTATGACACAGACATTCTTCACTAAAGTGTTTATCTCAATATTCAATCTAAAAAAGTAGGAAATGTAATGTTCTAATCCAAAGACAGAATTCATCTGTCATTTCTCCTCCAGGACTCGCTCTGGGCTTCAGAGTCTGAGACAGAACGCAGAGGGAGATGATCAGGGTCATTTATAGATCATATTCAATAACAATATATACAACATCTCAGACATATACGGAAGAAAGAAATAGATTTGATTTTATAAATATAATAACTTCTCAAGCGGGCGTTCTCAAAGCGAAGCCCACAACGATTGTGAGTTCAGAATGAAGACAAATGAACACATGCAGTTTTATTATCAAATTAAATAAATAACAATTAAATAATCATTGTAAACCATTTAATAGAAAGATATTGAAGTTGTTTTTAAAACCTGCTGGAGCGAGTGAGGGGGAAACCTGCTGGAGCGAGTGAGGGGGAAACCTGCTGGAGCGAGTGAGGGGGAAACCTGCTGGAGCGAGTGAGGGGGAAACCTGCTGGAGCGAGTGAGGGGGAAACCTGCTGGAGCGAGTGAGGGGGAAACCTGCTGGAGCGAGTGAGGGGGAAACCTGCTGGAGCGAGTGAGGGGGAAACCTGCTGGAGCGAGTGAGGGGGAAACCTGCTGGAGCGAGTGAGGGGGAAACCTGCTGGAGCGAGTGAGGGGGAAACCTGCTGGAGCGAGTGAGGGGGAAACCTGCTGGAGCGAGTGAGGGGGAAACCTGCTGGAGCGAGTGAGGGGGAAACCTGCTGGAGCGAGTGAGGGGGAAACCTGGATCTGGAAAAAAAGACTCAAATCTGTGCTCTGCACATAAAATCTACATGTGTCAATTATGTTTGCATTGAAATATGAACAGACATGGGTTAGGGCACATGAACTGTGACTGTCCTGAAAGAAGTGACGAGAAGAACAGACAGGACCAGAGAGCAGAGTTTGATTGATTCCCGCAGTGTTTAGCTATATTACAGACTATCTCCTTTCCTCCAATCTCCAAACTGACGGAGGGTGTCTACAAGACCGCGTCACCATCCCCCCTCCCCCTCCCCCCTCTCCACCCGCCTCCCCCTCCCGCCTATATATATATATATATATATGTATCTGTTCTGCACACGCTGTAGAGTAAACACCAGATTTATTTAGGCTCAAAGTAGTGTTGATCTGAAGTTCTATCGTTTCTCACTCAGTCGCGCGGCAGGAGCGGCGCATTGCGGAGCAGACAGCTGTGGGACTACGTCACGGGTTGGGAGGGGGAGCCAGATCGCTCTTCTCAAGGGTGGGGGCGAATATCAAACCAAGCCGTCTGCATTTCCGGGTTGGTGAGGGGGTCCAAGGTCTGGGTGATATTTCTTAACTATTATGTTAAGGGTGTTGCACAACACTTATTATTATCAATTATACACTTAGGATAGACTACGAAACGTGAACAAAAGCATGTTATGGCACCTTTAATAAGGCTTCAATTAAACCTTGTGTTGTCAATATGTTTTCAAATCATTGCCAAATTAAAAGAGCTTGGTTTGCAAAATTATAAACTGGTAGAAAACCAGATCAAAAATAATAACTCTCATGCTTTATAACCTCAG
Source organism: Eucyclogobius newberryi (assembly GCF_026437365.1). Lineage (NCBI taxonomy): Eukaryota > Metazoa > Chordata > Actinopteri > Gobiiformes > Gobiidae > Eucyclogobius > Eucyclogobius newberryi. The sequence continues at coordinate 40,215,333 of NW_027316278.1, read as the reverse complement.
GAGGCAGGGCCTGGGGGGGGGGGGGGGGGGGGCTGGGGGGGGCCTGTAAAGTGAAATGTGACATAAAACACAGGGGCCCCGGAGCTGAAGACCACTGCTGCAGACACACACCAAACATCATCCAATTATTGGGTTGCTTGCAATTTTATATATATATATGTTCAATGCAATACTGTGGAACATTCCTGCATCTATATAACATCTCCATATATAACTCTATAACATCTCCATGGAAACAAGCAAATGGCAATAAAAAAGTGAAAAAGTGTGCGAACACGTGCTTAACGCTGTCCTACAGCTTTTAATACTCAAATCATTTAAAATACCAACAAGCATGACATTATGTTGTGTGCTACTCTTTTCATTTGAGATGTTTTAACAGGCAGAATATTCACTACAAATGTGCCATGTTCAAAAATCAGAAATGACCAAATGATTTCTTTTGAGCTGCAGCTTAAATGCTGAACCCTCCGTCTGTCCTGAGCTCCTTCTGGTGCCCCTGTCCCACAACAGGACACACTTTGCATTACAGCATTAAACTTCTGTCTGTTCTGGATTTAAAGTAGAGATAAAGGTAGTTTACTTTATGCCAACACCTTTCTGAACTGACACAGACGTTCTTCAAACCACGTGTACAGTATAGAAACATTTTAGAATTTAAGAGGAACAAAAACAGTATTTTAAAGTGATAATGCCAACAAACAAACAGAACGTCAGATGCCCTCACCTCCTGTGCTTCCATGTGGTCTGGTTTAACCCTGTGCGTGCTGTTTAAAAAGGCCTGAGCCATGTGACCAGCACTTCCTCCCTCTGACCATTAGCACGACGCACTTCCACTATTTAGTGCTGAGTGTCCGGTGTGTCTGCATGTGACCGCTCCACACGGGTCACCAGCGGACAGACTCTACTTTACTGCTGATGTCAAACCATGTGGTCGGAAACAAGGCGGAAAAACTAGCAAGACTCAGCATTCATCTGATTGGTTCCCTCGTCTTCATTCATTTATCTCTCTCTCCCAGAACTCCACCAACCGATTACGTCATCGCAAACATTCCATACAAAGTACCAGATCTGACCCAGTTTTATTTTTTTCAAACCTAATCTTTTGGAGAATGTTTTATATTTTAAGGTTTTTCTGATGACAGTTCTTCTCTAGCAGAAGCAGAAGTGCATTGTGGGAGTAGAGTTGGAGACAGGTCTGAGGCTCAAACACAGCCAAATAAATGAGGCAAAACTGTTCCTGTTTACTCTAGCTTTAGCCACGCCTCTCACACACACACAGACACACACACACACACACACACACACGTACACACACACATAAACACGTACACACACACACACAAACACACACACACACACACACACGTACACACACACATAAACACGTACACACACACACACAAACACACACACACACACACACATTTACTTTTTCATAACTATTTAAATATTAAAACCTTGAATTAATCAGAACTGAAGTAGATTTAAAGATTTAAGTAAAACAAGTTTGAAGAATAAATGAGCCACTATATGTTTTCAGCTGTTTTACAGCCCAAAGGGGTTAAAGGTGCTAATAGTAGATATGGGTAACACATTTGTAAATCCTATTCAATTTCAAATTGATTTTGAGAAAATATTTGTCAAAAAAAGAGTTGTTCCATTTTTTAAAAATCTAAAACAGAAACATTTAAGTTCAATTTAAGCATAAAAATTGACAAAAAAGTTGCTCAGAAGGGTTTAGAAAACCAGAGATATGTTTGGGTGACATCAGAGGCTCACATGCAGCAGACCTCTGCCCCCCGAGCGGTTCTGGAACCCCGAGCGGGTCTGGACACCAGAGCCAGTCCAAAGTCATTCTATTGTTTAAGTATATATTGTATTTTTTTTTTTTACATTGACAAAATATTCAAGGTTGAGAAAATATAAGCAGTACATGACGCTCCTGTCGGCTCCTCCAAACATAACATGTGCTCGCCAGTATTTGCATCAACATTACATCAGAGATGAACTGTAGAGAGAGATTCTGATATCGATATCGACTGATACGCAGGACGCTGGAGCAATGAAGCTGAAGACCTGGCTTTATGTTCCACAAAACAATAGAACAAATTCTATTTAGTTTTTGAAGAGCTTGAATTTGCCTTGCTATAGATTATCAGCAAATCCCGTCCCTATCCCTGCCCCACAGCCAGGTCTGAGCCTGACCAGTGTGACCATACCTGCAGCTGAGCGAGGACAACTCTACGGGGAACCCACACTGACCAATCAGTCGTCCAGAGCTCTTGTTGTGTCCATATGTTCAAAAGTGAAGTGAGGAGCTGAGAGCTGAGGGCTGGGTCACTCCACAGTCCAGTGAGGAGAAGAGGGGGGGGCAGGGCTATTCCTGTCTGCTGTCATATCCACTGTCAGATCGAGTGTCTGTGTGAACCCTCTCACACGGAGTGGTGAGGGGGGCAGGTCGGGCTGGCACCAGCGGCCCAGGACCGACAGGGGGCCTAGTCAGGGGCCTAGTCAAATCTGAGGTATTTCTGCACTTGACTTGTGTTAGAATGAGAAAAGGTTTATTGCCATTGTCAATGAACAAAACTCACAAACATAGGAACTTGTCTTGGTGATTCAGTGCAAGATAAAACAGTGAACAATGATAAAGCAACATCAAAAAGGGCATTAAAGAAAAACAATTTAAATCTATTATAGGTTAAAAATAACAATAGGCTTACTATGTACACAACACGTTGAATTCACTGATGTAGTGCAGAAAGTGCACAGTGAGTGATTTATTACAATCAGTTAAAGTGACAGGTGTTTTGAAGTGTTCATGAGTCCAACAGCAGAGGGAAAGAAACTGTTCTTGTGGCGGGAGATTCTGGTCCGGATGGACCGCAGCCTCCTGCCTGAGGGGAGTGGCCTCCTGCCTGAGGGGAGTGGCCTCCTGCCTGAGGGGAGTGGCCTCCTGCCTGAGGGGAGTGGCCTCCTGCCTGAGGGGAGTGGCCTCCTGCTTGAGGGGAGTGGCTTCCTGCCTGAGGGGAGTGGCCTCCTGCCTGAGGGGAGTGGCCTCCTGCCTGAGGGGAGTGGCCTCTTGCCTGAGGGGAGTGGCCTCCTGCCTGAGGGGAGTGGCCTCTTGCCTGAGGGGAGGGGCTCAAATTGTCCGTGTCCAGGGTGAGAAGGGTCGGCTGTGATCCGACCTGCTCGTCCCAGAGTCCTGGAGACGTACAGGTCCTGCAGAGATGGAAGTCTGCAGCCGATCACCTTCTCAACAGAGGGCGCTGTAGTCTCTGTTTGTCCCTGGCTGTGGCTCCAGCGTACCACACGGTGATGGAGGAGGTGATGGAGGAGGTGATGGAGGAGGTGAGGATGGACTCAATGATGGCCGTGTAGAACTGCACCATCATCTGCTCTGGCAGCTTGTCTTTCTTCAGCTGCTGCAGGAAGTACATCCTCTGCTGGTCCTTCTTGATCAGGAGCTGATGGTGAACCCCCACTTGAGGTCCCGGGTGATGGTGGTGCCGAGAAAGTGGAAGGAGTCTACGGGGGAGATGGGGGAGTCTGTGATAGTGAAGGGGGGGCTGAGACTTTCCTTAAGTCCACGATAATCTCCACTGTCTTCTGAGCGTTGAACTTCAGGTTTATTCGCTGCACCAGGACACCAGCCGCTCCACCTCCTGTAACAGACTCATCCAAGTCCCAGATGAGCCCGATGAGGGCGGTGTCGTCATGGTGATGAGGGTGGTGTAGTCATGGTGATGAGGGTGGTGTCGTCATGGTGATGAGGGTGATGTCGTCTACAAACTTGATCAGTTTTACGGAGACGTGGCTGGATGTGCAGCAGTTTGTGTACAGGGAGAGGGGGGTGGTCACAAACCTAGCATAGGAGGAGTTAAGTTGCTCACCCAGTTTCATGGGGGGCTCTGGGCTTGTAGTTGGTCAGAAGAAATAGTTGAAGGGGGAACTGCTGCTTCAGACGCGTATTGTCCTGTGATCTAACTCTCGACACCTCCCTACATTTATAATTTAGCACATCATTATGATGACAATAATTTGATTTATCATAATTAATTGCAATCAATGAGGGTCTGTTTTTATTTTTTTACAAATTTGCGATAAATATTTTATATTTTTTTACAGATTCACGCCCCTAATATAATTACAGTTCCTAGTTGGACATGACCATAGACTTAAAGTACTCACATTGATCATAGACTTAAAGTACTCATAGTGATCATAGACTTAAAGTACTCACAGTGATCATAGACTTAAAGTACTCACACTGATCATAGACTTAAAGTACTCACATTGATCATAGACTTAAAGTACTCACAGTGATCATAGACTTAAAGTACTCACACTGATCATAGACTTAAAGTACTCACATTGATCATAGACTTAAAGTACTCATAGTGATCATAGACTTAAAGTACTCACACTGATCATAGACTTAAAGTACTCACATTGATCATAGACTTAAAGTACTCACATTGATCATAGACTTAAAGTACTCACATTGATCATAGACTTAAAGTACTCATAGTGATCATGGACTTAAAGTACTCACATTGATCATAGACTTAAAGTACTCATAGTGATCATAGACTTAAAGTACTCACATTGATCATAGACTTAAAGTACTCACATTGATCATAGACTTAAAGTACTCACACTGATCATAGACTTAAAGTACTCACAGTGATCATAGACTTAAAGTACTCACACTGATCATAGACTTAAAGTACTCATAGTGATCACAGACTTAAAGTACTCACACTGATCATAGACTTAAAGTACTCACAGTGATCATAGACTTAAAGTACTCACACTGATCATAGACTTAAAGTACTCACATTGATCATAGACTTAAAGTACTCACACTGATCATAGACTTAAAGTACTCATAGTGATCATAGACTTAAAGTACTCATAGTGATCATAGACTTAAAGTACTCACAGTGATCATAGACTTAAAGTACTCATAGTGATCATAGACTTAAAGTACTCATAGTGATCATAGACTTAAAGTACTCACAGTGATCATAGACTTAAAGTACTCACACTGATCATAGACTTAAAGTACTCATAGTGATCATAGACTTAAAGTACTCACATTGATCATAGACTTAAAGTACTCACACTGATCATAGACTTAAAGTACTCACACTGATCATAGACTTAAAGTACTCATAGTGATCATAGACTTAAAGTACTCACATTGATCATAGACTTAAAGTACTTACACTGATCATAGACTTAAAGTACTCACACTGATCATAGACTTAAAGTACTCATAGTGATCATAGACTTAAAGTACTCACACTGATCATAGACTTAAAGTACTCACAGTGATCATAGACTTAAAGTACTCACACTGATCATAGACTTAAAGTACTCATAGTGATCATAGACTTAAAGTACTCACATTGATCATAGACTTAAAGTACTCACACTGATCATAGACTTAAAGTACTCATAGTGATCATAGACTTAAAGTACTCACACTGATCATAGACTTAAAGTACTCACATTGATCATGGCATTGGAGGTGATGCGGAAGAGTGTTGCCCTCTCGTTGACAGCCTTGATCTTCTCGTAGCCCTCCAGCGGGCCCCTGAGAGCCTCCAGCTCAGTGAGGGACCTCTGCAGTGCGGCCCCGTGTTTGGCGATCAGCTCGTTACACGTGCTCAGGTCCTCCAGCTTACTGCCCAGGAGCCTCAGAGTGCCGTGCACCTCGGCCTGGTGGGACTGAGAGGCCTGCTCCTCGTCCCCCGACTCATCTACAACACACAACACACACATTATCTACAGGTACACACATGTTTGTTTCTGCTTTCCTCTCATGTTCACTCTGCATCTTTAAGCTTAAATAAACTTAATACTTATCTTTTAGCTTAGTTTTTTTTCCTAATTTTGTTTTACACTTTTTCTGTTGTTGGTAATGGTACATTTTTTATAGTGCTTAATCGTTTTTAAATTGTTGTTAGTGAAACAGTTTTACATTGGTTTACCTCATTTTAACACACACCAAAAAATGACATGTAGAATATTGTGATATCTGGGTTAACCCCTAACCCTAACCCTTATCTGAAAATAATCGTTGAAACATCCACTTGTAATCAACACTAAATCTGGGAAGACACTACACAACTTATAGAGTCTGAGGTCCACACTACACGCCCCGTGCTCGCTCCTCGCTCCTCGCCCCTCGCCCCTCGCCCCTCGCCCCTCGCCCCTCGCCCCTCGCGCCTCGCGCCTCGCCCTTCGCTCTTCGCTCCTCGCTCCTCGCGCCTCGCTCTTCGCTCTTCGCTCCTCGCTCCTCGCTCCTCGCTCTTCGCTCTTCGCTCCTCGCTCCTCGCTCCTCGCTCCTCGCTCCTCGCTCCTCGCTCCTCGCTCCTCGCTGATTGGTTGTAAATGTAGTGGTGTGTGTGTTTAGGCAGACGTGGGAGATACACTACACACCTGGCATTTGAAAAGAGACAAACAGAAGGTTTTAGACGCTGTTTCCAGTCTCTCCTCCGCTCCTTTTCATCTTCCGCTGGACTCAGGAAGTGTCAGTAATACTCTGCAGTGGGCTTAAAATTCAAACATGTTCTAATGAATATAACTGGAGTCTAGTCGTGTCCGTGCATTGGAACGTGAGTTCAGTCGTAACTGGTCCACACTACCAGACTCAAGATAAAGTTGTGTAGCGCTTCCTCAGCTTAAAACACACACATTTTCCTCAGCTTAAAACACACACATTTCCTCTTCTGCTTTACACAGATTACTGCAGGTCAAAAGAAGGAACCTCAATCATAAAGTAATCTATTCTTGTAGTGGCTTTTACGTTTATCACAGCGTTTTTTGTTTTCAGTTTCTATGGTTCTTTCAGAAGGGGCAAAAGTCAGTATCCGATTCAGATGCAAGTCCAGTGGAAACAGCTCCACACAACGAGACTGAAGCAACTGGGACTGTTTCAACTGGAAATGACAAGGAGCGACAAGACTGAATATCAGAGGGAAATCGGGCTAAAATGTGTCGTCTAGAGGAGAGAAACAGCTGGTTACTCGATAGACAAGATGAATACAGAGTTTCTCAAAGGTTAAAGTAGGAATTCCGAGATAGAAGTTTTTATTGTAGTAGTTTGTTTCATTGCAGTTTTTTTAAATTAATACCTGCAGTTACAAAGTTATAAAACATGGAGCAAAGCTGTTCTACGGTTATTTCCAAAGCTCTGGTCTGGAACATTCAATCGAAATATACACACTGGGACTAAACACCTAAACCCCACCCACAACCACATTTCAAATAGAGCTGGTAAACTGTGCATAGCCTGGGCGTGGCCTGGAGGACCAAAGGGAGAGTGAGGGGTGTGGCCTGGAGGACCAAAGGGAGAGTGAGGGGCGTGGCCTGGAGGACCAAAGGGAGAGTGAGGGGCGTGGCCTGGAGGACCAAAGGGAGAGTGAGGGGTGTGGCCTGGAGGACCAAAGGGAGAGTGAGGGGCGTGGCCTGGAGGACCAAAGGGAGAGTGAGGGGCGTGGCCTGGAGGACCAAAGGGAGAGTGAGGGGCGTGGCCTGGAGGACCAAAGGGAGAGTGAGGGGCGTGGCCTGGAGGACCAAAGGGAGAGTGAGGGGCGTGGCCTGGAGGACCAAAGGGAGAGTGAGGGGCGTGGCCTGGAGGACCAAAGGGAGAGTGAGGGGTGTGGCCTGGAGGACCAAAGGGAGAGTGAGGGGCGTGGCCTGGAGAACCAAAGGGAGAGTGAGGGGCGTGGCCTGGAGAACCAAAGGGAGAGTGAGGGGTGTGGCCTGGAGGTCCAAAGGGAGAGTGAGGGGCGTGGCCTGGAGGACCAAAGGGAGAGTGAGGGGCGTGGCCTGGAGGACCAAAGGGAGAGTGAGGGGCGTGGCCTGGAGAACCAAAGGGAGAGTGAGGGGCGTGGCCTGGAGGACCAAAGGGAGAGTGAGGGGCGTGGCCTGGAGAACCAAAGGGAGAGTGAAGATGAGAGAGTTGATGCTCTGAAATTGAACACTAAGTCACTTTTCCTGACCTGCTTGTCTCCATGGAGATGTTTCTTCTTTGCCCGGAATGTTCATCTGCAATTCTGTCATACCCATGTGCAATACTGTCATACCCATGTGCAATACTGTCATACCCATGTGCAATACTGTCATACCCATGTGCAATACTGTCATACCGTCATACCCATGTGCAATACTGTCATACCCATGTGCAATACTGTCATACCCATGTGCAATACTGTCATACCCATGTGCAATACTGTCATACCCATGTGCAATACTGTCATACCCGTCATACCCATGTGCAATACTGTCATACCCATGTGCAATACTGTCATACCCATGTGCAATACTGTCATACCCATGTGCAATACTGTCATACCCATGTGCAATACTGTCATACCCATGTGCAATACTGTCATACCCATGTGCAATACTGACATACCCATGTGCAATACTGTCATACCCAACTCCAATACTGTCATACCCATGTGCAATACTGTCATACCCATGTGCAATACTGTCATACCGTCATACCCATGTGCAATACTGTCATACCCATGTGCAATTCTGTCATACCCATGTGCAATACTGACATACCCATGTGCAATACTGTCATACCCAACTCCAATACTGTCATACCCATGTGCAATACTGTCATACCCATGTGCAATACTGTCATACCGTCATACCCATGTGCAATACTGTCATACCCATGTGCAATTCTGTCATACCCATGTGCAATACTGACATACCCACGTGCAATACTGTCATATTCATGTGCAATATAACTGCTGTAAATAGTGTTTAATTTGCCACTATTATTACTATTATTAAGAGTATTTTTTAAAGCTTTCTATAAGTTATCTGTCTACTTGCGTTGCAACGCCAAATAAAGGCTTATCTTATCTTGTCTTTCTCTGGCCCGGACACAAAGCCCCAAAGCTGCTGATACACTGAGGGAACACTGCCACCTGCTGGTGAAGACTAGGAACCAGAGGATAATGGTACAGTAAGTTACCGGACTGCTCGTGGATCATGCGGATGGCCTTGGCTTTGGCCAGCTCCAGCGCCGTCACCCATCTCTGCCTCTCCACCTCGGTGCTGGCCTTCAGGTGGTACGTGCGCCCGCCGCTGCTCAGGACGATGTTACAGGCGTCCTCTGTGTCAATGTGGGCTGTGGCCAGGTTTATGGTGCCTCGGCATGTGTGGGCCATCTCTGCCTGGGTCCTGGGGGTCCACACAGAGAGAAGAGGAGGGTCAGTTCAGCAGCCATTATTTATTCAAGTTATTCACTACTATCATCAAGTCAAATTATTTTATTATATTTTTTTTTTTTCATTTAAAAAATACATTTAAAATAAAATGTGTGTTTTAAATGTAATTGGATTGCACCGCTTGTGGTTGAGTGGAGCATGTATGCCTGTTGTCAGGGTAGTGACCTTTGAATGCCAAGATTAAGGATAATTATCCTTATTAATGCATAGAGTTATACATAGTAGATATATACATACATGTATGTATACATGTATGTATACATACATGTATACATACATATGTACATAAATATCCGGAAAAAGGAACATGAAAGACTAGAGAAATCCCAAGGCCTCAGGAGCTGGAGAAGGTCTGGAGCGAGAAGGTATCAGTGGTGCTGTAGTGACCGGAGCACTTGGGGCAGTGACCCCCAAACTGGAGGAATGAGCCCCAAACTGGAGGAATGAGCCCCAAACTGGAGGAATGAGCCCCAAACTGGAGGAATGAGCCCCAAACTGGAGGAATGAGCCCCAAACTGGAGGAATGAGCCCCAAACTGGAGGAATGAGCCCCAAACTGGAGGAGGGGCTGGAGCAGATCCAGGAAAACCATCAGACATCTCGGTCCAGAAAAGTGTAGTGGATGGATATGAGGAGGGAGCTTAGCCCAGTTAAACGTGGATGAAAATAGAGGAGGAAGTGTGTCTTTAGTTCTGAGGTGAACCTGTCACTCGAGCAGGAGATTTATTGTTTTTTAGTTTTTTGATTGAATTTCAGTAACTTTTGTTTCAGCACCTAATTTTTGGTTTTGCTCTTCGGTCATGGCGGTTAAATTGAGAGTGTCCAGAAAAGATTGTATTTTTCTTCTTCTTTGTTCCTGATATTTTGATGAAAAATCTCGTATATAAAAATAGTTATTTCTGCCTGTTGTTTCCTAAACTTCCAAGTAAATTATTTTGAGAATTTTGAACCGTTTTCCTAATCTTTGTGAGGCCAGATTATTAATCTCACCCCATGTCTTTTAATTTCCTGCGCATTTGAGAATCGTATTTTGGGCATGTTTAGCTTCAGCTTTAGTTTGTTCCCAGAGAAAGTCGTCTTCCTCTTCATATGTCTCATGTCCTTTGTCATCATTTATTACAAATTGTGTTTTTTCTCTTCCAGATCTACAGTGATGTAAATATGGGCACGATCACTTAGATCTATTGTACCTATATCTGCCTCTGAGATTGTTTAACTATCTTTGTTGAAAATAATAAAATAGTCTATTCTAGTGTATAGTTTATGTGGGTTTGAAACATGTGTATATTGTCGGACATTAGGATTCATCTCTCTCCAGATATCGATCAATCCTACATTATGTATTAATATACAACATTAATTATCAATGCTGAAATGTACAGCCCAGTACAGTCCAGGTCTAAACAACAATTGGACAACTGAGCATTGGGGTGTGTTCTGGGGAAGGCCTGGGCTCATACACAGGGAGAAATGGCGTCCTGCTTCTGACTTTGAACCCTTTTAGGCTGAAAGCCTTCGTTCGACCTCAGCGTTCGACAACATAGACCACAGCAATCTTATTTTCATTTGTTAATTTATTTGGATCTAATCATTTTGGCGCGTAGGCTTTACTAGACAGGATGGTACGGTGTGAAATGGGATGTTGGAGGGAAGGACATTGCAGCAAAGTGTTTAGAGCCAGATTCAAACTCCCGAGGCAGCCGGTCGCTCACATGGAGCACGCGTGCTATCCACTCCACCACGGAGCGGGATCTGAGGCTATTTATTGGATGGATACCAGTTTGTTAATGTAAACTTGAGCTCCTCCCCTTGTTTTAAAGTAACTGCGACACACCTACGGGGTGTCGCAGTACATTTCTGTTTACTCTTTACATGGCAAAACATGGCATTAACTTCCACTGCTGTGCACATGACACACTGCGGTATTTATCAATTAAACCTGATCAGACTGATCAAGTAGGCAGACTTAGTGCCTGCATGAAGGCTATGAAAATCTGGATAACACTTACATGCTTCTTAATAATCTCTAAAAATAATCATCTCTAAAATCATTCAATTAGCAGACAATTTTATGTTCTGTCCCATCAATTGTAACACAACTGACGGCTTCTGATTGTCTAATGCTGTATATTGGGCGAATGGTTCAAGTACAAAGCAAACAAAGGGGAAGACCAAGCACAACCCTGCCTTACTCCTCTTTCCAGAACCAGTAGGTCTGTCAGGTGACTGTTCATTTTGATTCTCAATGTTGGACTATTGTAAAGAGGTTCAATATTCTTTATTATTAAGTCATTTTATTTGCTCAGCACTTCAAATTTATGTCGGCTAACAGAATCAAAAGATTTCTCTGTTTGATTTTTAATTTAATGTATTTCAATTTTTACAAACACGTAGCACAAACCATCTAAAGAAACAAAATCATGGCAAAATCAATCATATTACAATAACAATCTCATCCAGCCCATAGTCGGTCGAATAAGTATGTTTTCAAATGAAGTCTGAACTTAAGTGTCATCATTTATTGAATGTTATAATTGGTTCAGTGTGCGTCAGGTATTTATTTGTTAGGGCCTTCTTCCCCATCCTGTTCCAGGGAGATCCAATCATATGGCAGGAATTTGAGGCCCAAATACATAGTTCTAAAATTGAATGGGTAAATTTCTTGGTTCATTCTAAGCAACTGGATATTCCCAAAACATAGTAAAGACGGACCACTTGGCAACCAAATGTTCTTGTGAATAGTGAGATACATTTTTCCAACAGAATACTTTCCAAACTTGTGATTTTAGTGGTCTCCCATTAGGATGTACATGATATTACCCATGACCCACCAACTGGTCGTGCAGTTGTTCTGAGGAGATGCATAAATGACAGAAAAAGTGCAGTGTAGATGTAAAACCTCATTTTATGTAGCAAGTGAAGGATATTTTCTGAAATATTTGGAAGCTGTATCCTGTTTGCCACAGTAAACGGATTAACAAACCCTCCATCTCAGCTGCCAGACCTAATTTCCACATCAAAGTGCAAAACATTTTCAGTATCCTTAAAAGACAAGGTTCAGGACTTTAAAAATGATGTAAATTCCACAGCATAAATAATAACCCTAAAACCACTGGAGCACCTTCAAATCGCTTGTGGTGTGGCTCACCTGCCATCAGCAGACAGCGACTTCACAACACTACACCTTACCATACCGCCATATACCCTACAATACCCCCCCACAATATGCTTCATCAGAGGTTCCTTGATCCATCTGGACGTCCATGAAATCAGTAGAACGTATGTACCAAAAGACCTATAAAAAACTTTATATTTTCATAATTCAAAAACAACTGTGAAACTGACTGTTGTAGAACAAAGCAATAGGAGATTGCTCTGTGAACCATCACATGACACAATATCCTTCATGACTATATTTCACATCTAAACGGGCTTACTGTGTGATCTGACTACATTTTTAGTCTTAGTTTGCCTTGAACTGTGTTCAAAATGTGTTCGTGTCATATTTAATGTACTTCCTTATGACTGAGCTCCTCACCTTATCTCTAAGGGAGCGCCCAGCCACCCAGTGGAGGAAACTCATTTCGACCGCTTGTATCCGCGATCTTGTCCTTTTGGTCATTACCCAAAGCTCATGGCCATAGGTGAGGTCAGAACGTAGAGTGACCGGTAAATCAAGAGCTTTGCCTTTCGACTCAGCTCCTTCTTCACCACAACAGTCGATGCAGCGACTGCATCACTGCAGCCGCTGCACCGATCCGCCTGTCGATCTCACGCTCCATCCTTCACTCACTCGTGAACAAGACCCCGAGATACTTGAACTCCTCCACTTGGGGCAAGGACACCCCACCCATCTGAAGAGGGCAAGCCACCTTTTTCCAGTCAAGAACCATGGCCTCGGATTTGGAGCTGATTCTCATCCCAGACGCTTCACACTCGGCTGCAAACCGTCCCAGTGCAGCTGCAGGTCCAGGTTTGATGGAGACATCAGGACAACATCGTCTGCAAACAGCAGAGATGAGATCCTGTGGTCCCCAAACCGGACACCCTCCGACCCCCGACTGCTCCTAGAAATTCTGTCCATAAAAACAATGAACAGAACCAGTGACAAAGGGCAGCCCTGAGGAGTCCAACATGCACTGGGAACAGGTCTGACTTATTGCCGGCAATGAACACAGCTCCTGCTCCGGTCATACAGGGACCGGACAGCCCTGAGCAAAGGGCCCCGGACCCCGTACTCCCGGAGCACCCCCCAAAGGAGACCCCGAGGGACACGATCGAAAGCCTTCTCCAGATCCACAGAGCACATGTGGACTGGTTGGGCAAACTCCCATGAACCCTCGAGCACTCGATGGAGAGTCTAGAGCTGGTCCAGTGTTCCACGACCGGGACGAAAACCACTCTGCTCCTCCTGAATCCGAAGTTCGACTATCAGTCGGATTCTTCTCTCCAGGACCTGGAATAGACCTTACCCGGGAGGAGTGTGATCCCTCTGTAGTTGGAACACACCCTCCGGTCCCCCTTCTTGAACAGAGGGACCACCACCACTGTCTGCCAGTCCAGAGGCACTGTCCCCGACCGCCACGCCATGTTGCAGAGACGTGTCAGCCAAGACAGTTCTACAACATCCAGAGACTTCTAGGTACTCCACTGAGGAGTTTGCGAACAACCTCAGTAACTTCAGCTTCAGCCTCTGAGTCCTCAGTCTCTGCTTTCTCTTCGGAAGACGTGACTGAGGGTTTAAGGAGGTCCTCAAAGTATTCCTTCTACTGACCTCTACTGTCCCCAGTCGAGGTCAGCAGGTCTCCATCCGCACCGTAAACGGTGTTGGTGAGGCACTGCTTCCCCCTCCTGAGGCGCCGGACGGTTTGCCAGAATTTCTTTCGGGCCGACCGATAGTCCTCCTCCATGGCCTCCCCGAACTCCTCCCAGGCCCGGGTTTTTGCCACTGCGACAGCACGAGCCGCGGCTCGCTTGGCCTGCCGATACCTGTCAATGACCTCAGGAGACCTACAAGCCAGAGTGGCCTGATAGGCCTCTTTTTCAGTCTGACGGCATCCCTTACTTCCGGTATCCACCACCGTGTTCGGGGGTTGCCGCCACGACAGGCACCGGAGACCTTGTGGTGCAAGTTGAATACCCTACTGACAGAGGGCTCCGGAAGACGTTCCCAACAGACCCTCACAATGCGCTTGGGTCTGCCAAGTCTGTCCGGCTTCCTCCTCTGCCAGCGGATCCAACTCACCACCAGATGGTGATCGGTTGACAGCTCTGGCCCTCTCTTCACCCGAGTGTCCAAGACAGGCGGCCGAAGGTTCGTTGACACGACAACTAAGTCGATCATTGACCTCCGGCCTGTGTCCTGGTGCCACGTGCACTGATGGACCCCCTGGTGCTTGAACATGGTGTTCGTTATGGACAATCCGTGGCACAGAAATCCAATAACTGAACACGGCTCGGGTTCAGATCGGGCCCGTAGGCTGACACAACAGTGAGACACCTGTCCCCCACCCGAAGGCGTAGGGACGAGACTCTCTCGTTCAACGGGGTGAACTCCACTACGTGGCAGGTTGAGCTGTGGTGCTATAAGCCCCGCTCACACCAGCCCCGCCTCTCCCCGCGGGCAACACTCTGCACCCGCCCCTTACGGATCCTCCTGCAGGTGGTGAGTCCACGGGATGATGGCCCCACGTCGCTGGTTCGGGCTGTGGCCGGCCGGGCCCCGTGGGGAAAGGCCCGTCAACCAGACGCCCGCCGTCGAGAACCCACCCCAGGCCTGGCTCCAGGATGGGGCCCCGGTAACGCCGATCCGGGCAACGTAACTGGCCTTGTTGTATCTCAGTTCATAAGGGGCTTCTCAACCGCTCTTGGTCTGACCCGTCACCTAGGACCTGTTTGCCTTGGGAGACCTTACCAGGGGCTTAAAGCCCCCGACAACACAGCTCCTGGGATCATTCGGGTACTCAAACCCCTCCACCACGTTAAGGACAGTCGGTTCAAGGACAACTGACAAAGATAGCTCTTGGCTTGTGTAGAAGGTACCCGGGCCCCTTGCAAAGTCTATGGCAGACCCATAGCTAGCAGCTCGGACCTCTCAGGGGTCAAGCCCAGAGCTTCAGCCCCTGGGTGTTCCCAGGCCCTGAGACAGTCATTCTGGAAAGACAGGGAGTTCTCATAGAGTCCCGTCCGGGAGAGGGACGGAAGGAGACTAAACGGATGGAAGGCATACAGTAGACTGTGTGGCCATGGGTGAGCCATTGCATCTGAGGACAGAGGACAGTGGGCATTCTGATGCGACGCAGACAGAGTTCTCACAAATTTGTTACACAATTTCTGTGATTGAACAATGTGATCACATTGTAGTTTGGGCAGAAGTAAAAAGGACAAACCTAAACAGACATGGCGATGGAACACTTAAACATTTAATAAACAACAGAAAATCTGTGGCGTCGTGGCATTAATAATATAGTCTTTTAACAACACATTATGGATTGACGGAAATTCATCACAGCTACGGAAAACTTTAAGCCCTGGCTTATGGGAAAAGTGAGAACTGGATTTAACCTGAGACTTGGAAACACTGAACATTTTTACACTGAATATTTTTTGCCCTGAATTTAAAAAAACTTACTTTAACATAGTTCATTTTAAAATGTGTTTTCATTAACTTAAATTTAAAACACTGTATTTTGTTTTGCATTGAATTTTAAGACATTGTATTCATATTCAATTTGTTTTTTTTTCCTTGATTGGATGTTATTGGAAAAAATAACGAGGACAGAGCCGTCTAATCTGGTGAGCGCTGCCTCATTTTAAGGCAAAGCACTAATTTTTAAACCTAGACAAAGCCCGGCCTTAACCAGGTCTAACCCTGAGTCAGGACATGCTCAAAACTACAGTATATTTGCGAGTGAATGTTGTAAAAAAAAAAATATATACACACAAATCCCATGAACAACGATGAATAAATGTTGTTCAAAATCGCGAGCCAGTTCAGTCCAACCAGAGAATGAAGCACTGCTTTTCACAGCGTGTTAAGGCGGTTCTGCGCCCGCTGAGCCAGAGGCATCACAGGGGACGAAGAGAATCCAAAGGCACTTGCCACAGAGCTTCATTTAGTGTGAAATGAAATAATGACTGTTTTCCGTTTTCCAATTTTTGTTTTCCAAACCAAAAATCCCATTTACTGTTTTGTTTTTAGATCAGAAAACAGGAAATGGGTCGTTTACCGATTTGGGATTTCTCATTTCAAAACCAACAACAGGCAACTACCGCCCCCTTGTGGCACCTCGCCATTGACAAGTTGGTATTTCAAGAACAAAGTATTCTGCTTCGCCAAATGCATGTCAAATTATGCACAGATGCAAGCATTCGAACGTAATCAAGTTAAACCGTACATCACAAGGCGCAGCCATGCAGGGACAAGGAGTAAGAGCAGCCAGGGAGGAGTCACAGAGGAGTCAGGGAGGAGTCAGGGAGGAGTCAGAGAGGAGTCAAGGAGGAGTCAGAGAGGAGTCAGGGAGGAGTCAGAGAGGAGTCAAGGAGGAGTCAGAGAGGAGTTAGGGAGGAGTCAAGGAGGAGTCAGAGAGGAGTCAAGGAGGAGTCAGAGAGGAGTCAGGGAGGAGTCAGAGAGGAGTCAAGGAGGAGTCAGAGAGGAGTTAGGGAGAAGTCAGAGAGGAGTCAAGGAGGAGTCACAGAGGAGTCAGGGAGGAGTCAGGGAGGAGTCAGAGAGGAGTCAAGGAGGAGTCAGAGAGGAGTCAGGGAGGAGTCAGAGAGGAGTCAAGGAGGAGTCAGAGAGGAGTTAGGGAGGAGTCAAGGAGGAGTCAGAGAGGAGTCAAGGAGGAGTCAGAGAGGAGTCAGGGAGGAGTCAGAGAGGAGTCAGGGAGGAGTCAAGGAGGAGTCAGAGAGGAGTCAAGGAGGAGTCAGAGAGGAGTCAGGGAGGAGTCAAGGAGGAGTCAAAGAGGAGTCAGGGAGGAGTCAGAGAGATGTCAGGGAGGAGTCAGGGAGAAGTTATGGAGGAGTCAGGGAGAAGTTATGGAGGAGTCAGGGAGGAGTCAGAGAGGAGTCAGGGAGGAGTCAGAGAGGAGTCAGGGAGGAGTCAAGGAGGAGTCAAGGAGGAGTCAGAGAGGAGTCAAGGAGGAGTCAAAGAGGAGTTATGGAGGAGTCAGGGAGGAGTCAGAGAGGAGGAGTCATGGAGGAGTCATAGAGGAGTCAGGGAGGAGTCAGGGAGAGGGGCAACAGCATCACGGCAGCAAGAGCAGAGACAAGAGCAGAGAAAGAAGAGAGACGAGAGGAGAGAAAGATGTGAGAACTGAGAAAGATGTGAGAACTGAGAAAGATGTGAGAACTGAGAAAGATGTGAGAAAAGAAGAGTGAAAGAGGAGAGACAAGAGAGATAAGAGGAGCAACAAAGGGAGGGACAAGGGGAGAAAAAGAGGAGAGACGGATCAGCAACAAGAAGAGATAGAGGAGAGAAGAGAGACTGAGAGACAAGAGGAGAAACAGCATCACAACAGAAGTGGACAGCTCAGGTCAGACCATCACAACAGATAATAGACAGAAAGAAATCTAATCTAAACCAAGGAGGAGCTGAAGAGGGGAGGCATAAAGGAGTGGCAAGAGGAAGAGGAGGAGGTGTGGAGGAAGAGAGTTACCTGTCACAGCCCTGTGCACACATCCTCAAAAAACACAAGTCGACCGTTCTGCAGCGTGGAGACAAGAAGCCAGGAACATCAGATGGACACATCAGAGGACCAACACACATGGACCAGCACACATACAAGAAGATCAGGAACATCAGAAATACACGTGAGGACAAGCGCACATACAAGAAGCTCAGGAACATCAGACATACACGTGAGGACCAGCGCACATACAAGAAGTTCAGGAACATCAGAAATAGACGTGAGGACCAGCGCACATACAAGAAGATCAGGAACATCAGAAATAGACGTGAGGACCAGCGCACATACAAGAAGTTCAGGAACATCCGAAATAAACGTGAGGAGGACCAGCGCACATACAAGAAGCTCAGGAACATCAGAAATAGACGTGAGAACCAGCGCACATACAAGAAATTCAGGAACATCAGACATACACGTGAGGAGGACCAGCGCACATACAAGAAGTTCAGGAACATCAGACATACACGTAAGGACCAGCGCACATACAAGAAGTTCAGGAACATCAGACATACACGTAAGGACCAGCGCACATACAAGAAGCTCAGGAACATCAGACATACACGTGAGGACCAGCGCACATACAAGAAGCTCAGGAACATCAGACATACACGTGAGGAGGACCAGCGCACATACAAGAAGATCAGGAACATCCGACATACACGTGAGGACCAGCGCACATACAAGAAGCTCAGGAACATCAGACATACACGTGAGGACCAGCGCACATACAAGAAGATCAGGAACATCCGACATACACGTGAGGACCAGCGCACATACAAGAAGCTCAGGAACATCAGACATACACGTGAGGACCAGCGCACATACAAGAAGTTCAGGAACATCAGACATACACGTGAGGACCAGCACACATACAAGAAGATCAGGAACATCAGACATACACGTGAGGAGGACCAGCACACATACAAGAAGATCAGGAACATCAGACATACACGTGAGGAGGACCAGCGCACATACAAGAAGATCAGGAACATCAGACATACACGTGAGGACCAGCGCACATACAAGAAGATCAGGAACATCAGACATACACGTGAGGACCAGCGCACATACAAGAAGATCAGGAACATCAGACATACACGTGAGGACCAGCGCACATACAAGAAGATCAGGAACATCAGACATACACGTGAGGACCAGCGCACATACAAGAAGTTCAGGAACATCAGACAGACACGTGAGGAGGACCAGCACACATACAAGAAGATCAGGAACATCAGACAGACACGTGAGGAGGACCAGCACACATACAAGAAGATCAGGAACATCCGACATACACGTGAGGAGGACCAGCACACATACAAGAAGATCAGGAACATCTGACATACACGTGAGGACCAGCGCACATACAAGAAGATCAGGAACATCAGACATACACGTGAGGAGGACCAGCACACATACAAGAAGATCAGGAACATCCGACATACACGTGAGGACCAGCGCACATACAAGAAGCTCAGGAACATCAGACATACACGTGAGGAGGACCAGCACACATACAAGAAGATCAGGAACATCAGACATACACGTGAGGACCAGCGCACATACAAGAAGATCAGGAACATCAGACAGACACGTGAGGAGGACCAGCACACATACAAGAAGATCAGGAACATCAGACATACACGTGAGGACCAGCACACATACAAGAAGTTCAGGAACATCAGACAGACACGTGAGGAGGACCAGCACACATACAAGAAGATCAGGAACATCAGACATACACGTGAGGACCAGCGCACATACAAGAAGATCAGGAACATCAGACATACACGTGAGGACCAGCGCACATACAAGAAGTTCAGGAACATCAGACAGACACGTGAGGAGGACCAGCACACATACAAGAAGATCAGGAACATCAGACAGACACGTGAGGAGGACCAGCACACATACAAGAAGATCAGGAACATCTGACATACACGTGAGGACCAGCGCACATACAAGAAGATCAGGAACATCAGACATACACGTGAGGAGGACCAGCACACATACAAGAAGATCAGGAACATCCGACATACACGTGAGGACCAGCGCACATACAAGAAGATCAGGAACATCAGACAGACACGTGAGGAGGACCAGCACACATACAAGAAGATCAGGAACATCAGACAGACACGTGAGGAGGACCAGCACACATACAAGAAGATCAGGAACATCAGACATACACGTGAGGACCAGCGCACATACAAGAAGATCAGGAACATCAGACAGACACGTGAGGACCAGCGCACATACAAGAAGATCAGGAACATCAGACATACACGTGAGGAGGACCAGCACACATACAAGAAGATCAGGAACATCCGACATACACGTGAGGACCAGCGCACATACAAGAAGATCAGGAACATCAGACAGACACGTGAGGAGGACCAGCGCACATACAAGAAGTTCAGGAACATCAGACAGACACGTGAGGAGGACCAGCACACATACAAGAAGATCAGGAACATCAGACAGACACGTGAGGACCAGCGCACATACAAGAAGATCAGGAACATCAGACATACACGTGAGGAGGACCAGCACACATACAAGAAGATCAGGAACATCAGACATACACGTGAGGACCAGCGCACATACAAGAAGATCAGGAACATCTGACATACACGTGAGGACCAGCGCACATACAAGAAGATCAGGAACATCTGACATACACGTGAGGACCAGCGCACATACAAGAAGATCAGGAAGCACAAAGGACTACAACAAATATGCTCAGAGAAAATGTGGCTATTGTTACTGTTGAAAACTAAAGAAAAAGGGAGGGATGGACTTGACTGTGCCTCACATAGACCTCTCTCCAGGGTTCAAGTGGGGGAACCCTAACAGTGAAGTATACACTGTAGGGGAATGAAGATTGACATTCCTCAGATTTCAAGATAACAGGAAAACTTCTCTGAACAATGGGGTGTTTTCTCACCACACAAGGACCTTTGGTCCTTCGACATAAGACACGCTCCCCTCATGAACATTTATTACAGGAAGACTGCCATTGGTGAAAGTTATGGAGAATGTAATGAATGTTTGTCTGTTTTTGCACCACACACTGCTGTTTAAACTTATGTTATGCATTTTCCTTTTTGTTTAAAGGTCCCATAACATGCAAAATCGACTTTTCAGAGCTTTAACCTTCTTACATTGCTATTTGTGCTTCATATATGTCCCCAGAGTGTTTTTTAGATTGATTCCCGCAGTGTTTAGCTATATTACAGACTATCTCCTTTCAGCGAATCTCCAAACTGACGAGCGGTGGCTGCAAGACCGCGTCATAAGGGCAAGCACGCGTCATCTAAACTGATGTTAATTCTACAGCGTGAGCAGAACAGATAGACTTATATATCCGGAGCTCCAGCGCAGACAGCGGTGCATGACAGTCTGCAAGCCCCGGAGTTTTTCTGCTTCGATTTACGAGGAAACACGGCTCAAAGAGGCCCAAAACTTCATTAATGATATCGCACTCTTTACTATTATCACAATGGTGAAGGTTTATGTGGCAGTTGATGCAGCAACCGGGAAAATAAACGGAGAGAAGTTCTATCCGATACCAAAAAACCAGGAAATAAGAGCGCGATAGACTATAATTATATATATATATATATATATATATATATATATATATATATATATAGATCTATAGATATATCTGTTCTGCACACGCTGTAGAGTAAACACCAGATTTATTTAGTCTCAAAGTAGTGTTGATCTGAAGTTCTATCGTTTCTCACTCACTCGCGCGGAGCAGCGCACCGCGGAGCTAACAGCACACAGTTGCGGGGCACACACGGAGACTACGTCACGGGTGGGCGGGGCACACACGCTCTGAGACTATGTCACGGGTTGGGCGGGGGAGCCAGATCGCTCTTCTCAAGGGTGGGGGCGAATATCAAACCAAGCCGTTTGCATTTCCGGGTTGGTGAGGGGGTCCAAGGTCTGGGTGATATTTCTTAACTATTATGTTAAGGGTGTTGCACAACACTTATTATTATCAATTATACACTTAGGATAGACTACGAAACGTGAAAAAAAGCATGTTATGGCACCTTTAAGGTTTTATGTTTTTCGGCGGTAAGTCGAGTATGTCCGCCAAAGGTGAAAGAAGATGTAAAATGTATCTACCTCAAGTAATAACGTGCACCAGCTGCTAAAAGTGTTTTTAACGTGTTAGGTTAAAAAAGGGTTTTACTTTGCCAAGAACTACGTTAAACAGGAAGTAGTCGCAGTAGCGCCCGCCCCTTCCGCTTTCAGCTGCTCCGGTGCGTGTTGGACAAAAGGACATGCCCGAGGGAAATACGCTCTCTTTTGTTCTTCTCCTTTCTCTGAATCACGTCTCTGAGGACGTGAACTTTTTGACCTCCCTTTTCTTCTCAACAAAGGTCCAACATGTGGGTCAAACAAAGCTTTGGCCGAGCTTCGTTTGTCCTCTGAACTCTGAATACACCTGGAATCAGCCTAAGCGCTAACCGGACTGAGATTCTTTTCTACCTCGTTTATTTTATTTTCGAAGCAACCTACGACGCTTTTGTAGATCAGCGCCTACGTTCTCATCTGAGTAAAGTTGTCGCGTGAGGAGCTAAACGCCGCTAACGCTGAGGAAACGTTCTAACGTTTGAAAGCCACTGGAAGCTACCGCCTTCGACGCGGACGCCGCCTCTGCCCGACAAGGACGCCGCTGCCGGTACACGCCTGAGACACGCCTGAGACAGATCCACACGGTCCCGCCGCCCCTTTTTCACGGATCCAGACCAGAGGACAAGGACCAGGCCCCCAGGACCATCTCCTACGCAAACCGTAAGCCGAATCTCAGTGTGTGGCCTTACTTTGCAGTTGTGGCGTGGTTTTGGATAAACCCTGGCTGGTCTCAATATTCCCTCCTCACTAGCGTAAGCTCATTTTCCCCCTTTTTGATATAGATTAGCATCGACACCTTTGATTGTTCAAGGCAAAAACCCTGGTTTAACTGACGACCTGCATGAATATGCTGTTCAAATCTGATACGAGTCATCACCTGTGATTTACCTGCATGAATCAGCTGTAGCGGTGCCATTTTGATTGTTTTGATAAAGAAACCACAAGAAAGATTTATTGACTATTGATTGTTTGATTAGACTATGTGTAAGTCCCTGAACCGTGAAGTCACCTTCAGACCTTTAACGAGCGCGATTAAGGACCTTATTTTAGCTTTGGATCTTATCCTGGTGCCCCGTCTTCTTCTACATTGTCGCTAAATCCTCCTTAATCACTAAACTGAACATCTGTAGCTTGAGACCTACAATACGGACATATTTTTTGCAGCATTTAGGTTTAATATATAGATGGACAATTTAAGACGTACTTTAATCCCACAATAAAGCTCCCTCAGAAGAAAATTAGCAAAACTGATAATTCAGTATATTTCAGATTATCATATTATACATCATTATGTCATATGTAAATAGGCCAGAGGCGAGTAACTTTTAAAGTCAGCAAGTCTCAAAGATCTACAGTAGATTTGTGAGGACAAGGGCATTTATCAGATGTTAAACATTTAAAAATAAGCCCTATATAAAAAGCACTAAAGTTTAAACGTACAGTTTGTGTTTTGTGTCTGCGCTGTTGGTTTTTTGTGTTGTGTTTGCTCATTGACGCGAATATCTAAGGAACCTGTGCCGCGTTGTACGAGCGTCAGAAGGGGGCGCCGTCTGTGGTACCGCTGTATTAAAGGGAAAACATGATGCATTATTTGCATTGTTATCAGCCTTTAAACATGCTCTTGAGTACATTGAGTTTGGTTAGAACTAAAAAGAAAATCTTTATAAAATACAAAATTACATTGGGATCTCTGCCTATTTCCATTACTGCAAACTGTGTAATTCCCCCTTGCAGTCCAGCAGCTGGTTTAGTCCCTGGTCTAAGGACGCAGTTGTACTGATCATGATAAGACGAGTCTGGAGATGATTTATGGACTTCAAAACAGCAGAGAAGTTTCTCAGAGCCACGACAGATGTGAATGAAGCTAAATGCTGGATATGTTTTGGATGAGGGAACAATTGTTTAAATCTCAAATGAGTCAATTTAGCATTACGTTTGTCCTTTAATTCACAAGGATCAGCCAGGATTGATCCACAAATGACAAGCCCAGGACAACATACGACCGATCGTGGATAAAGCCTGGAATCCCTGTCACGAATCACTCAAACAAGGAAAAACGTGCTATTAACATTTCTAAATCTGTGAAATATACATAATTATCTTTTCCTTTAGCCAGTCTACTTTGAGTGAATGTTTTGGTCTACTCTGTGTAACTATTTCAGTTTATTATCCATGACCTTTTCAGTCTACTCTGTATAACCTTTGGTCAACTAAAGATATTATGACACCTTCTGGTTAAGCCTGCTACTTTTATTGTCCTGGAATGTTTGCTAAAACTGCATGACTTATCACTATGGATATAAGCAGGGAAGGATGTCAAGATTATTTGGTTAATTGATACTCGAGATATTTCAGGTCAAATAATCATAATAATAATATATGTGACGATTTTAGAAGCAAAAATGTGTCATTTCAATTTGATCTCTGTGTCCAAACATGTAAACATAAATGTAAATTACATTTTCTCTGTTATGTCACATTAACTTAACTTCATCATTTAGACAGTTTGATTGTTAAAAAGCTGGTCACATAATACAGACATAGAAAATGAATGAATGTTTGCACTGTTGTTGTCACATTTATACCATGTGGAACAATCCAGGCAAAGAAAATACATCTGAGACATGAATGGGATTGACCATCCACCAAAACGTGTTACGCAGAGTAAAGAAGATCAACATTCTTTTGAATATTGATAAATGTCAATGTCTTTAGATGCAAAAGGTGTTGTTTTGAGCTCAATCGGTGCCACTTTGATTCAACATGGCTGACTTCCTGTTTATCATAGAGCAATGCTGCCAGGTGCGTTTTAATCCTCAAAGGTCAGAGGTCAAAGGTAGCTCTATCACTGTCCCAAGTCTCATGTGCCTAGGCCAAAGATTAAGAGTTTCATGTTTTTTCTTTTTTGAACAAGTCGGCACTGTTGCGACGGGCGTTCTACAAGCTCCATTTTATTGGAGTTCGGGCCGAGCCGATCGCGTCTATGTCCCATGTGTGACCTATGACCCCAGGTGTGACCTATGACCCCATGTGTGACCTATGACCCCATGTGTGACCTATGACCCCATGTGTGACATTCATCAATATTCAGGTTCAAAAATGGCAGAGTTGTGGCAACATTTTACCATGCAAAACAATAATAAGAATAATAATAAACCATGGCAGGAACAATGTCTCGATCCATTCCATGGAAGGCTCGAGCCAATAAGACATTTCAGGATTGCTGAGTGTCTTCAAGCTCAAGCACAAGTCAATTAGTTAATGAAAAAACATGTCTGACTCAGGTGTAAGAGTCCAGACTGGGCTGGAGCTCTGCAGCGTCAGGACTCTGTGATCCATGACTCCAGCAACAGCAGCAGCAGCAGCAGCAGCAGCAGCAACAGCACCAGCAGCAGAACCAGCAACAGCAACAGCAGCAGCAGCAGCAGAGCCACATTTACACTTTTAACACCAGACCATTTTTTTTATTCGAGAACAAGATTCAGTCATTTCTAATGGTCAATGATCATCTTGGGTTGTGTTCAGGGAATTATATTTTAAATACATCTTTGTTGTTTTTTATCAAGAGAATAGAACATTAAATAAAACATTGTGATTATTGAATATTAGGGGGAAATGTTTGATTTGTTTTTGGTGACGAGCCCTCGTTTCATCAGTCACAACTTTCAGCTCTCTAATGTTCACGCTCTGCTTTAAGTCTGGCACTCACACAGGGGGAAGCAGGGGTCCAAACAGGGCCGGCCCAGCCTATAAGCGAACTAAGCAGCCGCGTAGGGCCCCGAGGCGTTAATAGGGCCCCCAATCTGGCAACCCGTCTTATGCGAAGTGCAAGCGCAGCGTGCGCCACTAGTGTAGTAGCGCTGCTGGCGCGGCAGCGCACACAGCGGTAACATATAACACACAAACCGCATTTATTTGTAATGACAATCTGGCAACCAAGACACCAAACCTGCGCTGATTGGGCAACTTCATTGTGCGCGAGCAGAACGAGAGCAAAACATAAACGCAACAGAACGTGGTCCTCATGTCCAGAGGAATATATCCCCCCGATGCCGAAAAACTAAAGAAGAAACTTCTTGACGATGTAAAGAAACTGCAAACTCAACAACACTCTCCAGGTATTGAACTTCTCTTACAAAGAGACGGTTAATGCTGCTGTTTGAAACAACACGAGTCTGTCATGTTAGTTCGCTCAGACTGGAGGCGACGAGAGCTCTGCCCCGCGCACAATAATATGTGTCTGAATGAAAGATAATGAGCTTCACATTTACACCAGCCCCGTAGTGTCAGCTGCAGGTGAGGCCGGTGAGGGTCACTAAGAGGCGGAGATCCGGTCCAGACGAGCGCCGTCTCGTCCAGAACCTCTGACATGAAACTTTGGAGTGAACAGTGTGCGGCCCCTGTCCTGGGCCCCTGTCCCGGGCCCCTGTCCCGGGCCCCTGCGCAGCCTCAGTCAGAGATGAGCGGTTTGAGTTTGCGTCCCTCTCTCACATCACCATGTGTCAGATCAATCGTGACTCGTGATGTCTGTTTGACTTCTTAACGTGCAATGAGAGGAACGTAAAGGTTTATGCACGTAAGGTCCATCAGCCAATCACATCGCAGCATTGTTTCACACAGAGTCCAGTGTGTGATGTTCTGATCAGAACCAACATTTATATTGTAATTAACTTTTAATAGAGCAAAAAAACATTTCAATTGATTTAAAAAGCATCATTAGACTATTTGTTATAAATTATAATAAATTGATAGTGAAAAATAACCAGACATATTATGATTACGTCTGTTATAGAATAATACTATATATTTTTATATAAAAGTGGCAAAGTTGCAGAAACGCAGTCGCTTCACTAAAGCTAGGTTTGGACCTTCACTTTTAGTTCTGTTTATTCTCTGGGAATAACATGTTTGTTTTATCAGTGTTAATTGTTTATCAAGCAATGCTTATGCCATTTGTTTAATTTAATATAACTTGTTTTGTCACTTTGGCAAGAAGGAACAGTTGGGAGCTGTAAAAGATAAATTAGTAAGGATAACTATTAATTTTACATTTTCAGTTAAAATTAATCAATTTGATCATAATTATTTTTCATAGCCAATATTGTATTGAGTAATTAAGTACACTAATGTATTAATAACTGGCTTTAGTCTTTTTCTCCTGGCACAGTTTCATCACATCATCATTTTATAGCATTACAACCTCAACATTTTACTCTTACTTTAGCCGGCTGGACCACATTAAAATGCACCAGAATACACGAAAAAGGTCTGAAAATCTCTGGGGGAGAGCCCCCAGGCCCCCCCTGTTTATTAGTTTAAATTGCTAATGTGCTAATGTGGCTGTCGACCCTTAATGTCCACAAATACGCCCAAAAACATATCTGGGACGTGTGTTATTTGTTCAGGGAGTAGAGGTGTCAGCGGAATACCAAGTTGCATTGTGGGATTTAAGTTATCAATATTTGAGCTTGTGAGGTGTTGAGAATAAACTAACTGACAAACATATGCCCTGGAGTTTTGGTGCTTTGTTTGTGTTGAAGAAAGTTCCTATATGTGAATTGTTTACTGACAATGGCAATAAAACTGATTCTGATGACGTGGTGAGGGGCCCCCAATTTTTTTTTCGCTTAGGGCCCCCTGAAGGCTTGGGCCGGCCCTGGGTCCAAATGTGGTCCTCAATCTTGTTTTTGTTGGCCCTCAACTCCTGCGAGTGCACCCAGTTCCCATAAGCAGTACTCTTTCAAATCCTCTACTGTCAAACTTTTTTGTGCAATTCGTGGGTTTCAGTCACCTGACTTCATGGATTCTGATCCTTGATCTACAGTGGGCGAGTCGCTGACACTTAAAAGTCTTATGTAAACTACTGTAAGCTTTCTCATCCACAGCCACTCTTCGTACGGACAGGCATGCACACACTTTGTGGGAAATGTGACATTACGGGGGATATTTTCAGAATCAGAATCAGAAATGGTTTACTGCCATGTCATTGAACACAGTTTGCAAATATAGGAACTTGTCTTGGTGTTAAAGTTTAACAAAAAGCAACGTCTATAGAGTCAAATAGGGCATGCATAAAGTAAGAATTTACTAATAAAATAAGGTAAACAAATAAACTTGTCTCGGTATGTACACAGATATTTACGCAAAAATGTACAGATGTACAATGTCAGAAATAGTGCAGAAAGTGAATAGTGTGTGAATAGTATTGGTTGAATAATTGTTAAAGTGGCTGTGTTAAGTGTTCTGGTCCGGATGGACTGTAGCCTCCTGCTTGAGGGGAGTGGCCTCCTGCATGAGGGGAGTGGCCTCCTGCATTAGGGGAGTGGCCTCCTGTCTGAGGGGAGTGGCCTCCTGCATTAGGGGAGTGGCCTCCTGTCTGAGGGGAGTGGCCCCCTGCATGAGGGGAGTGGCCTCCTGTCTGAGGGGAGTGGCCTCCTGCATGAGGGGAGTGGCCTCCTGTCTGAGGGGAGTGGCCTCCTGCATTAGGGGAGTGGCCTCCTGTCTGAGGGGAGTGGCCTCCTGCATGAGGGGAGTGGCCTCCTGTCTGAGGGGAGTGGCCCCCTGCCTGAGGGGAGTGGCCTCCTGCCTGAGGGGAGTGGCCTCCTGCCTGAGGGGAGCGGCCTCCTGCATGAGGGGAGTGGCCTCCTGTCTGAGGGGAGTGGCCCCCTGCCTGAGGGGAGTGGCCTCCTGCCTGAGGGGAGTGGCCTCCTGCCTGAGGGGAGCGGCCTCCTGCATGAGGGGAGTGGCCTCCTGTCTGAGGGGAGTGGCCCCCTGCCTGAGGGGAGTGGCCTCCTGCCTGAGGGGAGGGGCTCAAATAGTCCGTGTCCAGGGTGAGAAGGGTCGGCTGTGATCTGACCTGCTCGTCCCAGAGTCCTGCAGACGTACAGGTCCTGCAGAGATGGAAGTCTGCAGCCGGTCACCTTCTCATCAGAGGCACAATGCGCTGTAGTCTCTGTTTGTCCCTGGCTGTGGCTCCAGCGTACCACACAGTGATGGAGGAGGTGATGGAGGAGGTGATGGAGGAGGTGATGGAGAAGGTGAGGATGGACTCAATGATGGCCGTGTAGAACTGCACCATCATCTGCTCTGGCAGCTTGTCTTTCCTCAGCTGCTGCAGGAAGTACATCCTCTGCTGGGCCTTCTTGATCAGGAGCTGATGGTGAACTCGCATTTGAGGTCCCGGGTGATGGTGGTGCAGAGGAGGTGGAGGGAGTCCAGAGTGGAGATGGGGGAGTCTGAGATGGTGAGGGGGGGTTGGGGGCTGTGACTTTCCTGAAGTCCACGATCATCTCCACTGTCTTCTGGGCGTCCAGGTTGTTACCGCTGCACCAGGACACCAGCCGCTCCACCTCCCTCCAATAGACAGACTCATCCCGATGAGGGTGGTGTCGTCATGGTGATGAGGGTGGTCATTAACTTAATTCGTTTTACGGAGTCGTGGCTGGAGGTGCGGAAGTTTGTCACAGGGAGAAGAGCAGAGGAGAAAGTACACAGCCCTGTGGAGCTCCTGTGCTGATAGTCCTAGTGCCTGAGACATTCTTCCCCAGCCGCACACACTGCTCAGAGCAGGAGGTGGTGTTAATGCAGAGCTGAAGTCCACAAACAGGATCCTGGAGTAGGTTCCCGGGGAGTCCAGGTGCTGCAGGTGAAGTGGAGAGCCAGGTTGATGGTGTCGTCCACAGACCTGTTGGCTCTGTAGACGAACTGCAGGGGGTCCAGCAGGGGTCCAGCAGGGGGTCCAGCAGGGGGTCCTGCAGGGGGTCCTGCAGGGAGGACCCCCTGCACAAACAGGAGCCTTGGCCATGGGGAAGTTCAAGGTCAGTTTATGCTAGCTTCACAACATTAACACTAGCGTAAAGAGGCTGCAATTGGTCGCTGGAGGCTGGAGTGGGAGAAGATCCTCTGAATCTGTGAATGGATTTATGAAACAACAATCCAACCTGAGAGAAAAGTCCTCCTTCAGACGTCATTTGTCTTTACGCACCAGTGGAGTTGGGATCAAACTCAAATGATCCAACATGGGCCTGTGTACGACATGTGGCCCAGAACCTGACCCAGACCCAGAATCCTCTTCATTACAGACAGCTGCTGTTAAGAGTCCCCTTGTTTAATAAATAACATAATGTCAGTGCTAGACCCAGGCTGTCTGTAGTAGATACGTTTCAATGACAACAGAATGTCTTTCCACATGGTTGTTTCAGAAATGAGAAGCAACTCACTGTATCAGTTGGGTTTAAATTGTGAAAAACCTGTAAGTTCTACAGTAGGAGAGGACCTACTATTTGCTTAATTGAATCCAAGTGGCAACTTTTTTTGGCCCGGCAGTGGATAATATATAATGATAGTGTTTAAACCGCATCCAGCCCACAGACGGTTTAATCCGCAAAACATTTCTAATATATATGTATTCATTTCCAATTAAAAAATTGCGTTTTATCACTGGAAGTCCCACTGTCCTTTGCAGCAGCTGCCCCTCCCCCAGCGCTGCTGTGTGTGCAGGGCTGAGAAGTGCTGACACGCGTTGTGCACTTTGCAGACTTGAGCAGAGGTCTGATGTGTGGTTTTGGGAAACACGTGGAAGAAAGAAAGGAGACAGCTTTGTGGACGTTAGAGCTGTGCTAAAAGTGTCGCTAACGTGGAGCTAACAACAGGAGAGATCAGGAGGCACAGGTAGAAACACAGGTCAGAGTGCACACAGCACCTCAGTGAGTCAGTGCTGAGCTGAACCGGGAGAGGGGGCGGAGCTGGTGGAGTGAGAGGTCAACCGCAAGTCACACAAAGTGCTCCACGGGTCACACAGAGAGCACCGCAGGTCACACAGAGTGCACCGTGGGTCACACAGAGAGCACCGCAGGTCACACAGAGTGCACCGTGGGTCACACAGAGAGCACCGCAGGTCACACAGAGTGCACCGTGGGTCACACAGAGAGCACCGCAGGTCACACAGAGTGCACCGTGGGTCACACAGAGAGCACCGCAGGTCACACAGAGTGCACCGTGGGTCACACAGAGAGCACCGCAGGTCACACAGAGTGCACCGTGGGTCACACAGAGAGCACCGCAGGTCACCGCAGGTTACACAGAGAGCACCGCAGGTCACACAGAGTGCACCGCGGGTCACACAGAGAGCACCGTGGGTCACACAGAGAGCCCCGCAGGTCACACAGAGTGCACCGTGGGTCACACAGAGAGCACCGCAGGTCACACAGAGTGCACCGTGGGTCACACAGAGAGCACCGCAGGTCACACAGAGTGCACCGTGGGTCACACAGAGAGCACCGCAGGTCACACAGAGAGCACCGCAGGTCACACAGAGTGCACCGCGGGTCACACAGAGAGCACCGCAGGTCACACAGAGTGCACTGTGGGTCACACAGAGAGCACCGCAGGTCACACAGAGTGCACCGTGGGTCACACAGAGAGCACCGCAGGTCACCGCAGGTTACACAGAGAGCACCGCAGGTCACACAGAGTGCACCGCGGGTCACACAGAGAGCACCGCAGGTCACACAGAGAGCACCGCAGGTCACACAGAGAGCACCGCAGGTCACCGCAGGTTACACAGAGAGCACCGCAGGTCACACAGAGTGCACCGCGGGTCACACAGAGAGCACCGCAGGTCACCGCAGGTCACACAGAGCGCTCCGCGGGTCACACAGAGTGTTCCGCGGGTCACACAGAGAGCACCGCAGGTCACCGCAGGTCACACAGAGAGCACCGCAAGCACCGTGTAGATTCAAGTCGGCCTTGTAAACTATCAAGTTACACTTCACGTCCAAGAAGCCGATTGAACTCTGTCGACGCAATCACGTCCAAACACTTGAGCCGTATCTGAGTCAGCGTGAGTCAAGACAGGTGAACGTGAAGGTGCATAGAGAATCATATATTGATGAACTAAATACTTATGTGGAAAGAGATTGTGGAAACAATCTCCACCTTTCACCCAGATGCCCTCCCAGCCGTCGTGTAAGTCTGATCAAACAAAGCTTTAAGATGCTTCCACTCACGTCTAATAAAACAACAATGATGAACTTGTTCCACACAGAAGATTCAACGTCTCACAGCACCACAAACGTGGAATAACTACATATATATGATGATATAATATATATATTTAGTAGAACCATGAGTAAAGTATCTGCACCTGCCCCAGTGAGCACCCCTAGCTCATTACTCAGTCAAACCTCAAGAAACCCGACTCCCAAGGGTGCACTTCAGAGCTCAGCCAGCACCCAGCAGCACCCAGCAGCACCCACACAATCTGAGGGGACAGGGTGACACCGCTGTTCTGGCTGGGTGTCCTCTTCCACACTGGAGACATGACTTCACTCTGCCACACTCACACTCTGACCAAGCAAAGGTCAAAGGTGAGAGAAAAGTGAGAGTGAAAACAGCACAGGACAAAGAGCTTCCTGACCGATCAAAGACTTGAACAAGTTCTGACCAGTCGCGCTTACTTCTGTTCTGACCTTTGTGTTACCTTGATGAATGCGCTGACGCTGTGAAGGGGAGGGACTTAACGCTGTGACGGGGAGGGACATAACGCTGTGACGGGGAGGGACATAACGCTGTGACGGGGAGGGACATAACGCTGTGAAGAGGAGGGACATAACGCTGTGAAGGGGAGGGACATAACGCTGTGAAGAGGAGGGACATAACGCTGTGAAGGGGAGGGACTTAACGCTGTGAAGGGGAGGGACATAACGCTGTGAAGGGGAGGGACATAACGCTGTGAAGGGGAGGGACATAACGCTGTGACGGGGAGGGACATAACGCTGTGAAGAGGAGGGACATAACGCTGTGAAGGGGAGGGACATAACGCTGTGAAGGGGAGGGACATAACGCTGTGAAGAGGAGGGACATAACGCTGTGAAGGGGAGGGACTTAACGCTGTGAAGGGGAGGGACATAACGCTGTGAAGGGGAGGGACATAACGCTGTGAAGGGGAGGGACATAACGCTGTGACGGGGAGGGACATAACGCTGTGACGGGGAGGGACTTAACGCTGTGAAGGGGAGGGACATAACGCTGTGACGGGGAGGGACTTAACGCTGTGACGGGGAGGGACTTAACGCTGTGAAGGGGAGGGACATAACGCTGTGACGGGGAGGGACATAACGCTGTGAAGGGGAGGGACTTAACGCTGTGACGGGGAGGGACTTAACGCTGTGAAGGGGAGGGACTTAACGCTGTGAAGGGGAGGGACTTAACGCTGTGAAGGGGAGGGACTTAACGCTGTGAAGGGGAGGGACATAACGCTGTGACGGGGAGGGACATAACGCTGTGACGGGGAGGGACATAACGCTGTGAAGGGGAGGGACTTAACGCTGTGACGGGGAGGGACATAACGCTGTGAAGGGGAGGGACTTAACGCTGTGAAGGGGAGGGACATAACGCTGTGACGGGGAGGGACATAACGCTGTGACGGGGAGGGACATAACGCTGTGAAGGGGAGGGACTTAACGCTGTGACGGGGAGGGACTTAACGCTGTGAAGGGGAGGGACTCAACACTGTGACGGGGAGGGACATAACGCTGTGAAGGGGAGGGACTTAACGCTGTGACGGGGAGGGACTTAACGCTGTGAAGGGGAGGGACTTAACGCTGTGAAGGGGAGGGACATAACGCTGTGAAGGGGAGGGACTTAACGCTGTGACGGGGAGGGACATAACGCTGTGAAGGGGAGGGACTTAACGCTGTGACGGGGAGGGACATAACGCTGTGAAGGGGAGGGACTTAACGCTGTGACGGGTAGGGACTTAACGCTGTGAAGGGGAGGGACTTAACGCTGTGAAGGGGAGGGACATAACGCTGTGAAGGGGAGGGACTTAACGCTGTGACGGGGAGGGACTTAACGCTGTGAAGGGGAGGGACTTAACGCTGTGACGGGGAGGGACTTAACGCTGTGAAGGGGAGGGACTTAACGCTGTGAAGGGGAGGGACTTAACGCTGTGAAGGGGAGGGACTTAACGCTGTGAAGAGGAGGGACTTAACGCTGTGAAGGGGAGGGACTTACACGAGGACGAGGGGGACAATCCCAACCTCAAAACTGGGACCGAACATTTTGATTTGCTCCGATCAAGATTCTCAGGCTGATGACCTTTGACCTGCCGACACCGATCACGGGTTCAAAGTGCCTAAGTTAAGGTGTAAACAAAACAAACCCATTTATAAACTATTATCCATTTCAATCAATAAACAGAAGATAATAACCTATAAATGAATGGAACAGAAATGATTTTGAGTGATATATTGCAAAAGACAGATTCTCAGGCCTTTTAAATATGTATTATACAATTTCATAATGTACATAAGCCTTTAAAATAACTTTAAACTATTAACTTATTGATTTGAGACCTCATCTAAAATCGTACATTATTGATGTGATTAAACCGTACACTCCCTCTCGCTCACTGAGGTCCTTGGACCAGGAACTGTTGGTTCCTCGCACTCGTTTTGGGACCAGAGGAGACAGTTCCTTCCAGACAGTTCCAGACTCTGGAACCATCTTCCGCTCTCCCTCACTACGGTCACTGGACTCAGTTACTGCTTTTAAGGCTTAAAACCTTTTTATTTAGTCAAGACTTTTAAATGCATTTGTTTTAGGGACTGATTTGACTGTATATTGTTGTATATGTATTGTTCACTGTAAGTTTTTTGTGTTTTTATCGTTTTATTCTGTGTTTTGTGAAGCACTTTGTGACTTCTGTCTGTGAAAGGTGCTATAGAAATAAAATGTACTTACTTACATCAACATAAACAACAAGCTACAGTGAACACATAAACATATAAAAGCACAAACATACTTCTTTATAGCATCATTGTCCTGGACTATACATATCACATGTCTGGACTATACATATCACATGTCTGGACTTTACATATCACATGTCTGGACTATACATATCACATGTCTGGACTATACATATCACATGTCTGGACTTTACATATCACATGTCTGGACTTTACATATCACATGTCTGGACTTTACATATCACATGTCTGGACTTTACATATCACATGTCTGGACTTTACATATCACATGTCTGGACTATACATATCACATGTCTGGACTTTACATATCACATGTCTGGACTTTACATATCACATGTCTGGACTATACATATCACATGTCCTGGACTATACATATCACATGTCTGGACTTTACATATCACATGTCTGGACTATACATATCACATGTCCTGGACTATAGATATCACATGTCTGGACTATACATATCACATGTCTGGACTATACATATCACATGTCTGGACTATACATATCACATGTCTGGACTATACATATCACATGTCCTGGACTATACATATCACATGTCTGGACTATACATATCACATGTCTGGACTTTACATATCACATGTCTGGACTTTACATATCACATGTCTGGACTTTACATATCACATGTCTGGACTATACATATCACATGTCTGGACTTTACATATCACATGTCCTGGACTATACATATCACATGTCTGGACTATACATATCACATGTCTGGACTTTACATATCACATGTCTGGACTTTACATATCACATGTCTGGACTATACATATCACATGTCTGGACTTTACATATCACATGTCTGGACTATACATATCACATGTCTGGACTATACATATCACATGTCCTGGACTTTACATATCACATGTCTGGACTTTACATATCACATGTCTGGACTATACATATCACATGTCTGGACTATACATATCACATGTCCTGGACTATACATATCACATGTCTGGACTATACATATCACATGTCCTGGACTATACATATCACATGTCTGGACTATACATATCACATGTCCTGGACTATACATATCACATGTCTGGACTATACATATCACATGTCTGGACTTTACATATCACATGTCTGGACTTTACATATCACATGTCTGGACTATACATATCACATGTCTGGACTTTACATATCACATGTCCTGGACTATACATATCACATGTCTGGACTATACATATCACATGTCTGGACTATACATATCACATGTCTGGACTATACATATCACATGTCCTGGACTTTACATATCACATGTCTGGACTATACATATCACATGTCCTGGACTATACATATCACATGTCTGGACTATACATATCACATGTCCTGGACTATACATATCACATGTCTGGACTATACATATCACATGTCTGGACTTTACATATCACATGTCTGGACTATACATATCACATGTCCTGGACTTTACATATCACATGTCTGGACTTTACATATCACATGTCTGGACTTTACATATCACATGTCTGGACTTTACATATCACATGTCTGGACTATACATATCACATGTCCTGGACTATACATATCACATGTCTGGACTTTACATATCACATGTCCTGGACTATACATATCACATGTCTGGACTATACATATTACATGTCTGGACTTTACATATCACATGTCTGGACTATACATATCACATGTCCTGGACTATACATATCACATGTCCTGGACTTTACATATCACATGTCTGGACTTTACATATCACATGTCTGGACTTTACATATCACATGTCTGGACTTTACATATCACATGTCTGGACTATACATATCACATGTCTGGACTTTACATATCACATGTCTGGACTATACATATCACATGTCTGGACTTTACATATCACATGTCCTGGACTATACATATCACATGTCTGGACTATACATATCACATGTCTGGACTTTACATATCACATGTCTGGACTTTACATATCACATGTCTGGACTATACATATCACATGTCTGGACTATACATATCACATGTCCTGGACTTTACATATCACATGTCTGGACTTTACATATCACATGTCTGGACTATACATATCACATGTCTGGACTTTACATATCACATGTCTGGACTTTACATATCACATGTCTGGACTTTACATATCACATGTCTGGACTATACATATCACATGTCTGGACTATACATATCACATGTCCTGGACTATACATATCACATGTCTGGACTTTACATATCACATGTCTGGACTTTACATATCACATGTCTGGACTTTACATATCACATGTCTGGACTTTACATATCACATGTCTGGACTTTACATATCACATGTCTGGACTTTACATATCACATGTCTGGACTTTACATATCACATGTCCTGGACTATACATATCACATGTCCTGGACTATACATATCACATGTCTGGACTATACATATCACATGTCCTGGACTATACATATCACATGTCTGGACTATACATATCACATGTCTGGACTTTACATATCACATGTCCTGGACTATACATATCACATGTCCTGGACTTTACATATCACATGTCTGGACTTTACATATCACATGTCTGGACTATACATATCACATGTCTGGACTATACATATCACATGTCCTGGACTATACATATCACATGTCTGGACTTTACATATCACATGTCTGGACTATACATATCACATGTCCTGGACTATACATATCACATGTCTGGACTTTACATATCACATGTCTGGACTTTACATATCACATGTCTGGACTTTACATATCACATGTCTGGACTATACATATCACATGTCTGGACTTTACATATCACATGTCTGGACTATACATATCACATGTCTGGACTTTACATATCACATGTCTGGACTTTACATATCACATGTCCTGGACTATACATATCACATGTCCTGGACTATACATATCACATGTCTGGACTATACATATCACATGTCCTGGACTATACATATCACATGTCTGGACTTTACATATCACATGTCTGGACTTTACATATCACATGTCTGGACTATACATATCACATGTCTGGACTATACATATCACATGTCTGGACTTTACATATCACATGTCTGGACTATACATATCACATGTCTGGACTTTACATATCACATGTCTGGACTATACATATCACATGTCTGGACTTTACATATCACATGTCTGGACTTTACATATCACATGTCCTGGACTATACATATCACATGTCTGGACTATACATATCACATGTCTGGACTTTACATATCACATGTCTGGACTATACATATCACATGTCTGGACTTTACATATCACATGTCTGGACTATACATATCACATGTCTGGACTTTACATATCACATGTCTGGACTTTACATATCACATGTCCTGGACTATACATATCACATGTCTGGACTATACATATCACATGTCTGGACTATACATATCACATGTCTGGACTTTACATATCACATGTCTGGACTATACATATCACATGTCTGGACTATACATATCACATGTCTGGACTATACATATCACATGTCTGGACTATACATATCACATGTCTGGACTATACATATCACATGTCCTGGACTATACATATCACATGTCTGGACTTTACATATCACATGTCTGGACTTTACATATCACATGTCTGGACTATACATATCACATGTCTGGACTTTACATATCACATGTCTGGACTTTACATATCACATGTCTGGACTATACATATCACATGTCTGGACTTTACATATCACATGTCTGGACTTTACATATCACATGTCTGGACTTTACATATCACATGTCTGGACTTTACATATCACATGTCTGGACTATACATATCACATGTCTGGACTATACATATCACATGTCTGGACTATACATATCACATGTC
Organism: Eucyclogobius newberryi; assembly: GCF_026437365.1. Taxonomy (NCBI): domain Eukaryota; kingdom Metazoa; phylum Chordata; class Actinopteri; order Gobiiformes; family Gobiidae; genus Eucyclogobius; species Eucyclogobius newberryi. Next base: position 40,176,567 of record NW_027316278.1, on the reverse strand, counting down.
TGGACTATACATATCACATGTCTGGACTATACATATCACATGTCTGGACTATACATATCACATGTCTGGACTTTACATATCACATGTCTGGACTTTACATATCACATGTCTGGACTTTACATATCACATGTCTGGACTTTACATATCACATGTCTGGACTTTACATATCACATGTCTGGACTATACATATCACATGTCTGGACTATACATATCACATGTCTGGACTATACATATCACATGTCTGGACTTTACATATCACATGTCTGGACTATACATATCACATGTCTGGACTTTACATATCACATGTCTGGACTTTACATATCACATGTCTGGACTTTACATATCACATGTCCTGGACTATACATATCACATGTCTGGACTATACATATCACATGTCTGGACTATACATATCACATGTCCTGGACTATACATATCACATGTCTGGACTATACATATCACATGTCCTGGACTTTACATATCACATGTCTGGACTATACATATCACATGTCTGGACTATACATATCACATGTCTGGACTTTACATATCACATGTCTGGACTATACATATCACATGTCTGGACTATACATATCACATGTCTGGACTTTACATATCACATGTCTGGACTATACATATCACATGTCTGGACTATACATATCACATGTCTGGACTTTACATATCACATGTCTGGACTTTACATATCACATGTCTGGACTTTACATATCACATGTCTGGACTATACATATCACATGTCTGGACTTTACATATCACATGTCTGGACTTTACATATCACATGTCTGGACTTTACATATCACATGTCTGGACTTTACATATCACATGTCTGGACTTTACATATCACATGTCTGGACTATACATATCACATGTCTGGACTATACATATCACATGTCTGGACTATACATATCACATGTCTGGACTTTACATATCACATGTCTGGACTTTACATATCACATGTCTGGACTTTACATATCACATGTCTGGACTATACATATTACATGTCTGGACTATACATATCACATGTCTGGACTATACATATCACATGTCTGGACTTTACATATCACATGTCTGGACTATACATATCACATGTCTGGACTTTACATATCACATGTCTGGACTTTACATATCACATGTCTGGACTATACATATCACATGTCTGGACTATACATATCACATGTCTGGTTTAAGTAGCTATAGATTTGTACGTTTCTCTTGAGGAAGCAGCGTCTCTTGTGTGAGGACAGTTTGTTTCATTTGTCACCAGCCTGACTTTAAACCCGCTCGCTGTGGAGGAGAGTGCACGTGCGGAGAAGAAGGCCTGTGCAGCTGGAGCGAGTGCTGCGAAGCGACTTTTCTTCTCTGCCCAATGTATATAATGTGTATTATGATCAATAACTGGCTCTGCCAAGTCAAGCTCCGTTTGAGACGACGCTGGGCTCTTTGCGTTACTCTGTTGTGACACATTTTCAAAGTTTGCAGGTTTTGCAGCTGCAGCGTAGTAGATGCCAGGGCAGTGGACGAGCTGATCTGCTGGGTGAGCTCCACTGACCGCTGCTCAGCAAACACCTTCAAATCATAGTCTGCGACATGAGCAGAGCGGGCCAGCTCCAGGCTCTGGAGCAGCACAAGGAGCTGTTCAAGAACATCTTGTTGCAGCTTTTTCACTGGCTGACTGACCTGTGTCTGAAGCGAGCTGGACGTGTTTGAAATGACCAACAACACACCGTCCAGAAGCTAAAGCACCTATAGCTCATTGAGATCAAATGCCCTCATTCACGGCCGATTTGCACAGAAGACTTTGCAAATCTGCATCCTTCATTGCCTTTTCGATGCGTGTTGTCCATAAGAATAACCTGCACTTTTTCCATTGGAATCCTTCATGAACTGAACATGTCCAGAAATGCTGTGGCTGCGGTGAGTGAAAAGCCTCACCACACGTGAGGCTTTGTGCAGGTCAAAGTCTGGATCAACAAACTGCGTCGTTAAACTTAACATAGACAAACAAAGTCCAAATATCACTCGTGAAGCTTGTTGCAGTGATTTTTCAAAAGCTCTTCAAAGTACACAAGTATTTGGTAAGTATTTGGTAAGTATTTGGTAAGTATTTGGTAAGTATTTGGTAAGTATTTGGTAAGTATTTGGTAAGTATTTGGTTGCAGTAGGCATACATCTGTGATATATTTGGATCCTGGCATGTTGCGTTGTGGATCCACATTAGATAAAGGTCGGTCACTTGAGCTGATGAACTCCATTATTTTGGTGTTTATTTCCTGTTGTTTCTCGCTCTGTGGCGTGCGCTGCAGTCGCTGAAGTGTCTGGGTCACTGAACGCTGTGATAGTTGTTTTTCTGACGCTGCAGCGGCTCAGTCTTAGTGCTAGTTACTCCACAATGTGGCACTTCCTCAAGTGTCTAATAAGGTTCCTGGTGTTGTGGATTTTTGTTGTTGTTCCTCCTCAACGGATATTATGCTGCAGAGGATGCACCTTCTGCGCAGGGGTCCTAGTCACATGATCGGTCTGTCTGATCGGCCTTCTTTGCAGAGCACCGATCGCACATTTTGGGCCGTGATTGGCCCGATCATGATTGGAAGCTGATCAATCAGAGCGCCTCTAATTTTAACACATAGTTTTCTGCAAATATGGCATTTTCAAAGGTACAAAAGGTATGATGACCTGTCCATGCTCCCCACAGAAGTGTAACAGCCCCTCTTAAGGGCCGACCCTGTGGGACAGAGGACACCACTCTGACTTAACACAGAGGCTAGTCACCCACAGCAGATCTGATGGATCGGACTTCCGCTTTTAATACAATAAAACGGACGTAATGCTCGGGCAGCTCTGCTGGAGAGACTTCCTGTCAGACCTCAGAGGGTGAAGGACATGAAGGACTCTCTGACCACCACAGGGCTGTGGACATGGCCTGTTCTGTTCTCTCTGTATATCGCTCTGAAAATCATGAACAGTGACATAAGACGATACGGCCTCATCAATGTCAACTGTAACTGTGCGGCTTAAGTGTAAATGATTGAACAATGTTGTTAACAGCATTGCTTGATTATTAATTTAGACAAGACCAAAGAGTTTGTCTTAAACAATCCTGACCCTGTCCAGTCCCTCTCATCTCTGGTCAGGTCGTTCGAGTCGTGAGTCTGGGAACTTACATCGATGACGAGCTCAACACAAAACACAGATGAGGTCTATAAGACTTTATAGTCGAGGTGCACGATACATCGGCCCCGTATCAGTATCGACCAATATTCATCGAGTAATATCGGTTTCAGTCCAAAATCACCAGTATCAGTCTGTTACGCCTCGGTACTGAAAGAGTTAACTCTGCCGTCATGTGACAGAGGTCATGTGACAGAGGTCATGTGACAGAGGTCATGAGACAGAGGTCATGTGACAGAGGTCATGTGACAGAGGTCATGAGACAGAACAGACCGTAAACTATAATCCAGTCAAAATACTGAAGAATGAACACTACAATGAGGAGCATCTATAGCTCCATTGGTTTAGCATTAGGCTAATGGTTGCCGTGACGACCCTGAGCTCACCCCTTCCTGTTTCACTTCAGTTCAGTTCAAAGATGGTTAATTATGTTTAAATTGTCTATTGCGATGGCAGAAGTTCTAATGTTTCATCTGAAGAGGCCCATGGAAGAGAGTCTGAAGATGAAGATGATGAAGATGATGCTGATGATAATGAAGATGAAGATGATGAAGATGATGCTGATGATAATGAAGATGAAGATGATGATGATGATGATGAAGATGATGAAGATGATGATGATGCTGCTGATGATGAAGATGAAGATGAAGATGATGAAGATGATGAAGATGATGCTGATGATAAAGATGATGATGATGATGATGATGATGATGATGATGATGATGAAGATGATGATGATGAAGATGATGATGATGATGCTGATGATGATGAAGATGATGATGTAGATGATAATGAAGATGATGATGATGATGATGAAGATGGTGATGATGATGAAGGTGATGATGATGAAGCTGAAGATGATGATGATGATGATGAAGCTGAAGATGATGATTATGAAGATGGTGATGATGAAGATGATAATGAAGCTGATGAAGATGAAGACGATGATGAAGATGATGATGATGCTGCTGCTGATGAAGATAATGATGATGAAGATGATGAAGATTATGAAGATGATGATGATGAAGATTATGAAGATGATGATGATGATGATAATGAAGATGATGATGATGATGAAGATTATGAAGATGATGATGATGATGATAATGAAGATGATGATGATGATGAAGATTATGAAGATGATGATGATAATGAAGATGATGATGATGGTGAAGATGATGATGATGATGCTGCTGCTGATGAAGATGATGATGAAGATGATGATGATGGTGATGATGATGATGATGATGATGATGATGATGATGATAATGAAGATGATGATGATGGTGAAGATGATGATGCTGCTGCTGATGAAGATGATGAAGAAGATGAAGATGATGATGATGGTGATGGTGATGATGATGATGATGATGATGATGAAGAAGATGATGATGAAGATGATGGTGCTGCTGCTGATGATGAAGATGATGATGAAGGTGATAATGATGATGATGAAGACGATGATGATGATGAAGCTGAAGATGATGATGATGATGAAGATGGTGATGATGATGAAGCTGAAGATGATGATGATGATGAAGATGGTGATGATGATGATGATGAAGCTGAAGATGATGATGATGCTGAAGAAGATGATGATGATGATGATGAAGATGATGATGATGGTGATGATGATGATGATGATGAAGAAGATGATGATGAAGATGATGGTGATGATGATGAAGATGATGATGATGATGATGAAGCTGAAGATGATGATGATGATGATGATGATGAAGCTGAAGATGATGATGATGATGATGAAGCTGATGATGATGATGAAGCTGAAGATGATGATGATGAAGCTGAAGATGATGATGATGATGATGAAGCTGAAGATGATGATGATGATGATGAAGCTGATGATGATGATGAAGCTGAAGATGATGATGATGATGAAGCTGAAGATGATGATGATGATGATGAAGCTGAAGATGATGATGATGAAGCTGAAGATGATGATGATGATGAAGCTGAAGATGATGATGATGATGATGATGATGATGATGATGATGATGATGATGATGATGTCACAGCCGGTC
>NW_027316278.1:40148845-40166345 GCF_026437365.1 Eucyclogobius newberryi | reverse complement strand
AGCAGAAGTTGGCATGGAGACATGATGATTGGCTCAGGGCACAGAAAAGGGAGTGTCACAAGTCAAAGCTCCAGGTTCAAAAAGAGATTTACAAAGAGAAGCTGAACATGTACAACCTCATTTTATGTAGAACTAGGGAAAGATATTTCTGAAATAATTAGAAGCTGCAGTAACAACTGGCCAAAGTCCAAAGTCCTTAAAAAGGTTGTTTAAAACAGTCACAGATTTCCTCTTAAAGGTTGAATGGACGATTTTTTTGGCCCAAATCTGAGTCTCATTTCCTCGTGGCGTGGACTGTCCATTAGTCCTGCCACCTGTCAATCATAAAACTTACCTACCGTTCACCTGCAGCCTTGTGCAGCTCGTCCCCACGAGCAGCATGGTTCCCTGTGTCTAAGCGCATTGATCTATCATAATATAGTTCCCTCAGTGTACGGGACAAAATGAAGACAGAGAAAGACAGTTCGAGCTGACGCAGAAGTGGACAGAAATCTACGGGAGACGAGAGATGTGATGTGATCCATCGCACTAATAAACAAACACACGTGTGTGTTGTATCAGTCCACACGGGGGAGTGGCATGAGCACGGGGGAGTGGCATGAGCACGGGGGAGTGGCATGCGCACGGGGGAGTGGCATGCGTGCTTCCGCCTGAGTTCTCAAATCGCCAAAAAATCGTCCATTACGCCTTTAATAAACAACTCATTTGATGTTTTTCAGTCAGGTTTTAGACCTCATCACACTGAGACTGCTGTTGTCAAGGTGACAAATGACATCCGCCTGAACACTGACACGGGCAAAGCCTCAGTCTTAATTCTGTTTGATCTGATGCTGCTTTTGACACTGTCGATCATGGGATCCTCTTACAGAGACTAGAGGACTGGGTGGGCATCACTGGCACTGCCCTAAACTGGTTAAAGTACAAGAAGACATGAAGTACTTTGTTGAAATTGGAAACATGTTGATATAATCCCTCATTCGTCCAGGACTGTTCCATTGTAGAAAAAGATTCAGTTGTAATCATCTGGACACTGTTTTTTCGTAGGACGTAGGAGTCCAGATGACTACAACTGAATCTTTTTCTACTTTGTTGAAATTGGTAACTCTAACTGTGTCTCAGACCACATGCCCCTGACCTCTGCCCCAAGGGTCAGTCCTGGGACCCCTTCTGTTCAACCTCTACACGCTGCCGTTAGGTCAGCTGATACACAGCGACGAGTCAGATCTATGTTTCACTGTCGCAGGTGAATATGGACCAGTGGATTCACTCTGTCACTGCATCCAACAGATCAGTTTGTGGACCGGCCTCCTGCTGGTGCCAGAGTCAGGACTAAACATGGACCGGCCTCCTGCTGGTGCCAGAGTCAGGACTAAACATGGACCGGCCTCCTGCTGGTGCCAGAGTCAGGACTAAACATGGACCGGCCTCCTGCTGGTGCCAGAGTCAGGACTAAACATGGACCGGCCTCCTGCTGGTGCCAGAGTCAGGACTAAACATGGACCGGCCTCCTGCTGGTGCCAGAGTCAGGACTAAACATGGACCGGCCTCCTGCTGGTGCCAGAGTCAGGACTAAACATGGACCGGCCTCCTGCTGGTGCCAGAGTCAGGACTAAACATGGACCGGCCTCCTGCTGGTGCCAGAGTCAGGACTAAACATGGACCGGCCTCCTGCTGGTGCCAGAGTCAGGACTAAACATGGACCGGCCTCCTGCTGGTGAGTTTCAGTTTTATGCAGCTAAAATCTGGAACATTCTTCCTGAAGATGTGAGACAGGTTCTGCTCTGACAATGTTCAAATCTAAGATAAAAACAGTTTTGTTTTGCTGTGTTTGACTGACAGGATTTTTCTTTGCTTCTTTTATTTCTTAAACTGTTTTGTTATTTTAATGCCTTGTGTGTGAAACGTGCGACACAAATAAACTTTCGATGTCTTTCAGCTTCAGCCACTATTCGACTGCCAGATACTCTCTCCATGTACTTGCCATGACCAATGAGCAAAACACAAAATGAGGTGCTGAACAGACACTGAAATTCAAAGGGAAATTGAAAGACTAAAAAATAACTCTTCGGGGAGTGACGGGTTCACCTCAGACTCAGACTCAGACTCGGACTCGGACTCAGACTCAGACTCGGACTCGGACTCGGACTCGGACTCGGACTCGGACTCGGACTCGGACTCGGACTCGGACTCGGACTCGGACTCGGACTCAGAACGAGAAAAGGTTTATTATGTCAATGAACAGAATTCACAAACATAAGAACTTGTTTTGGTGATTCAGTGCAACATAAAACAATGAACAATGATAAAACAACATATATAAGTCAAAAAGAGAAACAAATTAGATCTGCTCTGGGATAAAAATAACAATAGGCTATAAAATTAATTAAAAAAAGAATAGATATAAGCTTACTATGTACACACATTTACAGTTGAATCTACACATGTGCAGAAAGTGAACAGTGCAATGAGGTTAAAGTGACAGTGTTTAAGAAGGGAGGATCCTGCCTGAGGGGCGTGGCCTCCTGCCTGAGGGGCGTGGCCTCCTGCCTGAGGGGCGTGGCCTCCTGCCTGAGGGGAGTGGCTCAAATAGTCCATGACCAGGGTGAGACGTGTAGTCGGCTTTGATCTGACCTGTTCGTCCCCTGGAGACGAGCCACCTCAGAGTGGACGTGTCCTTAACAGCTAAAGAGGAAGGATCGACTTGACTGTGCCTCATACAGAGCTCTGAACATGGACTCATGTATACACCTCCATTATGTCCAAAAGAACGGAACAAATACTCACAAACTTCATTCACAATGATCAGACAGGATTTATTAACAAACAATGAACACAAGACAACATAAGACGATCTTTACACATAATGCCTCATACAGAGCCTTACGTCATAAGGCGCTGGTACAGCTGGCAGCCCGGTGTAAACGCTCTCTCTTCTTTCTCACACTTATTGTGCTTTATCTCCTATATTTTGTAAATATAGTTAGTATATTTTTTCTATTTTACTGTACGATAGGGACACGCGCTGGAATAGTTTTTTAATTCAACTGTTTTTGACTTTTTTTCCGCTGGATTTGAGCGTTTTTCGTTGCGTTCGTTGTGTTGTTGTGACGTGAGCTAGCTCTGTTTTTCAGACTTCCTATAAGTGATCTGTTCTTCTGGATCTACCTCTGTATCTACCTGCGTTGCACCAATGAAATTTCCCCATGTGGGACAATAAAGGAATATCTTATCTTATCTTATCTTACTGATCCAGACAGAGAAACAACAAAAAGCTGTTGTAATAAGTCTGGACGCTGTGAAAGCTTTATATTCTGTATGCCTTGTTTATGTAAAGTGCAAACCAAATTTAGAATAGATGATTTATTAATACAAAATATTGAGGCTCTTTACGATGGTCCAAAATCAAGAATCAAAATGAACAGTCAGTTGACAGTCACAGACGAGAGGATGAGGCAGGGTTGTGCTTTGTCCCCCCTGTTGTACTTGGAAACATTGGTCCAATATATTAGACAATCAGAAACAATTGATGTGTCTCAATTAAAAATCTCTTATTATATTTAACCAAAAGCAGAAAAGTCCAGACCTAATGTGAAGCATTTCCTTCATGACGTTGGTCCAATGTCTGATACAAACTCAATGTGCAAAAGACTGAAATTCTCTCTTACTGTCCTTTAGAAAGACCCATTTAAAAGGCCAATGAATCTCTTCAATATAAAATAAATAAAAGCAATAATATGCATGATATGGTTTTTTTAGATTTTTATTTGTTGCAATATCTTGCAACTCATAAATGTCACTTTTCTTCTTCTAAGACGGTAGTGTACAAGCGAGAGCTTATTTACCTGACATGTATCGCCTTCATCAGAGGTCTGACCGCACCTGTCCCAGAGTGGAGGTCCCAGAGTGGGGGTCCCAGAGTGGGGTCCCAGAGTGGGGTCCCAGAGTGGGGGTCCCAGAGTGGGGGTCCCAGAGTGGAGGTCCCAGAGTGGAGGTCCCAGAGTGGGGGTCCCAGAGTGGGGTCCCAGAGTGGGGTCCCAGAGTGGGGGTCCCAGAGTGGAGGTCCCAGAGTGGAGGTCCCAGAGTGGGGTCCCAGAGTGGGGTCCCAGAGTGGGGGTCCCAGAGTGGAGGTCCCAGAGTGGGGGTCCCAAGGTGGAGGTCCCAGAGTGGAGGTCCCAGAGTGGGGTCCCAGAGTGGGGTCCCAGAGTGGGGGTCCCAGAGTGGGGTCCCAGAGTGGGGGTCCCAGAGTGGAGGTCCCAGAGTGGGGTCCCAGAGTGGGGGTCCCAAGGTGGAGGTCCCAGAGTGGAGGTCCCAGAGTGGGGTCCCAGAGTGGGGGTCCCAAGGTGGAGGTCCCAGAGTGGGGGTCCCAGAGTGGGGGTCCCAGAGTGGGGTCCCAGAGTGGGGGTCCCAGAGTGGAGGTCCCAGAGTGGGGTCCCAGAGTGGGGTCCCAGAGTGGGGGTCTCAGAGTGGGGGTCCCAGAGTGGGGGTCTCAGAGTGGGGGTCCCAGAGTGGAGGTCCCAGAGTGGGGTCCCAGAGTGGGGGTCCCAAGGTGGAGGTCCCAGAGTGGGGGTCCCAGAGTGGAGGTCCCAGAGTGGGGTCCCAGAGTGGGGGTCCCAGAGTGGGGGTCTCAGAGTGGGGGTCCCAGAGTGGAGGTCCCAGAGTGGGGTCCCAGAGTGGGGGTCCCAGAGTGGGGGTCTCAGAGTGGGGGTCCCAGACTGGAGGTCCCAGAGTGGGGTCCCAGAGTGGGGGTCCCAGAGTGGGGGTCTCAGAGTGGGGGTCCCAGAGTGGGGGTCTCAGAGTGGGGTCTCTGAAGAAGTGAGTCCCGTTTACGAGCCAAAGTAAACACTCCTTTGTCTCGATTGATGGTGCAAAAAAATCTAAAATCTCTTCTGACCACTGCAAAAGAGAAAACCACGTTATTGACTGAACGAGGCAAAAATAGTCGGAGCAGATAAACACAAGCACAAAAGATGATACAAGGGACACACGGACCATCAATCGAGTGACAGTCAAATAGATCTGGGAATAACGTCTGATAAAAGACACTTCAGACGTCACCTCAGTCCTGCCGCCTGTGTCCTCCGTCTTATTAGAAGAAAAGTTCAATTTCATTTGAAAAACAAGACAATGGATTTTCCAAATATAGGATGTTGCCCTCGCCCCAAATCTGTAATGATTTGGATTTGTAGCCAGCCCAAAGGTGGCGACTGCGGCAAACAAACAGAAACTTGGCAGTACAGAAACTATGAAGGGCACAAACTGTCCTGGGACCGAACGTTGGGTTGAAAACACGAAAATTAATGAAAATTAAAAATTGGGTGAGGATGATGATACAGCCTCTGTACATGCTTGGACTACAGCTTGGTTCAAGGTTTGAGGCTCTTGTGTTCTGTAATCTTTGTGGTCTGAACTAGTCCTAGTGTGGGCTTGACATGAAGTGTTCTAACCCAACGTAACATCGTAAAACAAGGTCTGCATATGCCAATGAATCTAATGTTTCTGTCCAAAGCTTTAGTTCTGGACGTAAACTGGTCCAAATGTGGTCCAAATTCTAAATCTTGGTCCACTTCTATAAATACTCCCTGGTATTATTCATTCTTACCTGTTAAAATTGTGGACCAGATTTGAATTGATAGGCAGTCGTTTCCACAGGTTTCACTTTGGTTGCTGCCCTTGTGTTTGGTGTGGGCTCCAACTGCTCTAAATGTGGGCCAGATTTGGACTGGTTTATAAAGTGTGCTGGCCCTGATCCTAACTCTTGAACTCAGAGATAACTGAAACATGTTATTTTAGGTTATTCTACTCTAACTCCTCCTACACTGGTTTTGGACTTGAAACCAGTTTGTAATATGTTGAAATGAATATTTGAAGATGGTATTACAAGGTTAAATGTGGTGGTCCACATTGTCATTGTGTCCGGCCTGAAAGAGATGGTTCTTTAACACATAACTTTAAACTAGTCCCCACAGGTCACAAAGGAACAGGCACTGCCACGTCAACCAGATGAAGACGAGTTTGCTCCTCTTCTCTTGAACATAAAAATCCCAGTGCATTTTAGCCACAGACACATCCACCACTTTGCACCGTGGTTTGCTTTGTCGTGTTGTAGCCAGGTCTATTGGAGTCATTCAGAGCCCCAGCGTCCATGTCTTATTCTTTTCAAAAACCTAATCACTAAAGATAAAAACAATAATACAAACAATTATTACTGTTTGAAAATAATTCTATAGTAGATTCTGGTGCCAGACGAAACACTGAATGATTAACTTTCTTCTATAGTCGAACCCAATGGTTCTCAAACTTAGATTTCTGATGGATCATGTGAAGTTGTCAAGTTGAAAGAGTGATTTGACGCTGCTGCTCCAGGCGGAGCAGTGAAGGACCCACAACCTCATGAAACACCTTCAAACTGTTAATACCAAAAGTCTTTTTCACGTGTTGAGACAAGCCACAGCTCTATGCACTGACCCTTACACAGAGCAGCAGTGTGGACAAGGACTGACCCTTACACAGAGCAGCAGTGTGGACAAGGACTGACCCTTACACAGAGCAGCAGTGTGGACAAGGACTGACCCTTACACAGAGCAGCAGTGTGGACAAGGACTGACCCTTACACAGAGCAGCACTGTGGACAAGGACTGACCCTTACACAGAGCAGCAGTGTGGACAAGGACTGACCCTTACACAGAGCAGCAGTGTGGACAAGGACTGACCCTTACACAGAGCAGCAGTGTGGACAAGGACTGACCCTTACACAGAGCAGCAGTGTGGACAAGGACTGACCCTTACACAGAGCAGCAGTGTGGACAAGGACTGACCCTTACACAGAGCAGCAGTGTGGACAAGGACTGACCCTTACACAGAGCAGCACTGTGGACAAGGACTGACCCTTACACAGAGCAGCACTGTGGACAAGGACTGACCCTTACACAGAGCAGCAGTGTGGACAAGGACTGACCCTTACACAGAGCAGCAGTGTGGACAAGGACTGACCCTTACACAGAGCAGCAGTGTGGACAAGGACTGACCCTTACACAGAGCAGCAGTGTGGACAAGGACTGACCCTTACACAGAGCAGCACTGTGGACAAGGACTGACCCTTACACAGAGCAGCAGTGTGGACAAGGACTGACCCTTACACAGAGCAGCAGTGTGGACAAGGACTGACCCTTACACAGAGCAGCACTGTGGACAAGGACTGACCCTTACACAGAGCAGCAGTGTGGACAAGGACTGACCCTTACACAGAGCAGCACTGTGGACAAGGACTGACCCTTACACAGAGCAGCAGTGTGGACAAGGACTGACCCTTACACAGAGCAGCACTGTGGACAAGGACTGACCCTTACACAGAGCAGCAGTGTGGACAAGGACTGACCCTTACACAGAGCAGCAGTGTGGACAAGGACTGACCCTTACACAGAGCAGCACTGTGGACAAGGACTGACCCTTACACAGAGCAGCAGTGTGGACAAGGACTGACCCTTACACAGAGCAGCAGTGTGGACAAGGACTGACCCTTACACAGAGCAGCAGTGTGGACAAGGACTGACCCTTACACAGAGCAGCAGTGTGGACAAGGACTGACCCTTACACAGAGCAGCAGTGTGGACAAGGACTGACCCTTACACAGAGCAGCAGTGTGGACAAGGACTGACCCTTACACAGAGCAGCAGTGTGGACAAGGACTGACCCTTACACAGAGCAGCAGTGTGGACAAGGACTGACCCTTACACAGAGCAGCAGTGTGGACAAGGACTGACCCTTACACAGAGCAGCAGTGTGGACAAGGACTGACCCTTACACAGAGCAGCAGTGTGGACAAGGACTGACCCTTACACAGAGCAGCAGTGTGGACAAGGACTGACCCTTACACAGAGCAGCAGTGTGGACAAGGACTGACCCTTACACAGAGCAGCAGTGTGGACAAGGACTGACCCTTACACAGAGCAGCAGTGTGGACAAGGACTGACCCTTACACAGAGCAGCAGTGTGGACAAGGACTGACCCTTACACAGAGCCTCTGTCCGTGGAACTAGCTGATTTAGCTCATATTAGCCACTTTGGGCTTGGAAAATAAAAACAAGAATATTTATTTTAAAGATAAGATCACACTTTGTTCGATGTTATTTATGTAATGACTGTAAAATTAGGCCTGTCTCATTTTGAAATAATGATAAATCCCTAACAGTGCAAAGAAAAAGTACCCAAGGTAAAAATTGGCCTCTAAAATATGTTTCTTATCTCGTTTATGGGAAGTTAGGTCGATATAATAATTCATGTGACATATGTGTATAAATTAAAAACAGAATAACATAGTTAAAGTAAAAATAATGTTGTAAATTTACTTCTTTTAATAAAAAAGTTTCAGGTCCTACTGGAAAATACCTGTCTCTAATAAATGAATCAGGAGGAGTTATCAGTACTTCAGGAGTCATCAGATTAGTTTTGAAAATAATTTACACTGATCCAGATTCACATACATAAATCACCATTTTAATATCAATAACTATCCAATCAATTATGCCGTATAATGTTTGAAGTAGTAGTAGTTATAACTTCGGCCTCAGACGTGCTTCCACGTGCAGGCCACTAGGGGGTGACACTGGCACAAACATGTGACGCAGAGAAAGGCCTGGTCTTTTCTCAAATGCATTTAATAATTTATCACGTTTCCAAAAAATAGCACAATACGACAAGAAAATAACGCCGCTTTACATTTGTGGTACAAAAGTGTAGCCCTTTTCAAACACAGTGAACCTGCTACATGTGGGACAGGGAGACACTGCAGGACGCCCACAGTGAACCTGCTACATGTGGGACAGGGAGACACTGCAGGACGCCCACAGTGAACCTGCTACATGTGGGACAGGGAGACACTGCAGGACGCCCACAGTGAACCTGCTACATGTGGGACAGGGAGACACTGCAGGACGCCCACAGTGAACCTGCTACATGTGGGACAGGGAGACACTGCAGGACGCCCACAGTGAACCTGCTACATGTGGGACAGGGAGACACTGCAGGACGCCCACAGTGAACCTGCTACATGTGGGACAGGGAGACACTGCAGGACGCCCACAGTGAACCTGCTACATGTGGGACAGGGAGACACTGTAGGACGCCCACAGTGAACCTGCTACATGTGGGACAGGGAGACACTGCAGGACGCCCACAGTGAACCTGCTACATGTGGGACAGGGAGACACTGCAGGACGCCCACAGTGAACCTGCTACATGTGGGACAGGGAGACACTGCAGGACGCCCACAGTGAACCTGCTACATGTGGGACAGGGAGACACTGCAGGACGCCCACAGTGAACCTGCTACATGTGGGACAGGGAGACACTGCAGGTGCGGCTCATGCGGCTCATTCACACGCCCAGTGTCCAGGTCAAGGTCATGTCTCTATTTAACTAACAACTACACCTGTATTTGCCTTAATAAAGCATGGACAAAGATTTAATCTATAATGATTGATTGATTGATTGATTGATTGAGACTTAGTAACTACTTCACTGACACTCTAACCCTAACTCCTTAATGAAGTTGTTTCTAACCCTGGATAATTCTTAATAAACAGCTTGTTCACAATGATTTGAGTATTTGTTCTTGCTTTATAAAGGCAAATGTAAATCTGTTGAATCTTGACTTTTATTCACTGGACGTAAGGAATTTAGAGTTAACTATTCATAAAAAAGTCGTTCAGACGTGATAACTGAGCATTACTGAAATATAACGTGAGCAAAGCAGGTTGAATGAGCCTAAACACAGTCCCCAGAACCAGTCCCTACAATCCCCCAGTCCCTATGTAGTCAGAGGAACCACTCATAGTTTGAAACATTTAAATAGGGGCCCTTCATTCTGCTCCTGCTGAGCGGTAAACCAGGCAACGCCCAACGCCCAACGCCCAACGCCCAACGCCCAAAACGCTCAAACAAACACAAGAGATTCACAATCAAAAACGAATTGAAGGTTGTATTTTTGGAGCGACTGAAAAGTACCTTCTCCAAAGTGTGGCCCCAGTTCCTTGTTCCTACTTTGTGAATGTGCATCAAATGGGGACTGGAAGTGTAAAAGGTTCCTACAGTCCCAAAGCACCTGACAGAGGTGAGTGCGGGACAGACAAACACCATTCGAGCGGCTCAAACGGGCTCATTGGACCTGCAGTGTCTCGCCCGACGTGAGAAATGGAACAAACAAACCATAAAGAAGGATGTGACAGGTCAGACTCCAGAGCCGTCCACGAACACAGAGGACAGGGTCACCCCCGTCCCGTCCCCCGTCCACCCCGTCCCCTGTCCACCCCATCCCCTGTCCACCCCGTCCCGAGCATGCAAATCCACACAGGACACAATCATATGTACAACCCATGCTCCTGCTCCAACAGGAACTGTACCCACGGCAACACTCTGAGGACAAAGGGGTTCAGTCATGTGTCCACGTCATGGGTCCACGTCATGGGTCCACGTCATGTGTCCACGTCATGTGTCCATGTCATGTGTCCATGTCATGTGTCCACGTCATGTGTCCACGTCATGGGTCCACGTCATGTGTCCACGTCATGTGTCCATGTCATGTGTCCATGTCATGTGTCCACGTCATGTGTCCACATCATGTGTCCACGTCATGTGTCCATGTCATGTGTCCACGTCATGTGTCCACATCATGTGTCCACATCATGTGTCCACATCATGTGTCCACGTCATGTGTCCACATCATGTGTCCACGTCATGTGTCCACGTCATGTGTCCACGTCATGTGTCCATGTCATGTGTCCATGTCATGTGTCCACATCATGTGTCCACATCATGTGTCCACATCATGTGTCCATGTCATGTTTGGTAGATGTAGATTTAGCTGCTTTTTACCTTCTGCTTTTCAGTCTGAACTTTTCCCTCTCAAGTTCAGTTCACATCATGAACATGTTCATATCGTGAACGTTGTTTTAAGATGTGCAAAATTGTAATAGAAAAGATGTTGTAAATGTTCAAATGAGGGAATAATTCTGCCCTCATTTTAGACATTTCACATTTGTCTGTGGTGGAGCCACAGGTGTGTGTGTTTCTGTGTGTGTGTGTGTGTGTTTCTGTGTGTGTGTGTGTGTTTCTGTGTGTGTGTGTGTGTGTGTGTGTTTCTGTGTGTGTGTGTGTGTTTCTGTGTGTGTGTGTGTATGTGTGTGTGTTTCTGTGTGTGTTTCTGTGTGTGTGTGTTTCTGTGTGTGTGTGTGTGTTTCTGTGTGTGTGTGTGTTTCTGTGTGTGTGTGTGTTTCTGTGTGTGTGTGTGTTTCTGTGTGTGTGTGTGTGTGTGTGTGTGTTTCTGTGTGTGTGTGTGTGTTTCTGTGTGTGTGTGTGTGTTTCTGTGTGTGTGTGTGTGTGTGTGTTTCTGTGTGTGTGTATGTTTCTGTGTGTGTTTCTGTGTGTGTGTGTGTGTTTCTGTGAGTGTGTGTGTGTGTGTCTGTGTGTGTGTGTGTGTGTGTGTTTCTGTGTGTGTGTGTGTGTGTGTGTGTGTTTCTGTGTGTGTGTGTGTGTGTGTGTGTGTGTGTGTGTTTCTGTGTGTGTGTGTGTGTGTGTTTCTGTGTGTGTGTGTGTGTGTGTGTTTCTGTGTGTGTGTGTGTGTTTCTGTGTGTGTGTGTGTGTGTGTGTTTCTGTGTGTGTGTGTGTGTGTGTGAAGGCCACATTAAAGCCTACGTTACGTCCTGATAAAGCGACTGTGGCCTTTTCATCTACGGATGGGTTCAGAGCGTCCTTCTTGGTTGTCATGCCGACGAGGCCAGATTTATCAGGATGCTGTGGGAAATGTTGGACATGACATTCAAATAGACACACAGATGTTTATGATGCGTCGTGAGAGCGTCCCCACGTCACACAACAACAGGAAGAACACAATAGGATTTCAGGCAGTGGCTCGGTCACTACGCTTCCATGCACCGGTCACTCCCGGCAGGTCACTGAGGTGAGAGCGGGGGCTCAGGGACGTTCAGGGGCCTCCAGCCAGTTGGCATCAGCACCAAAACTTTGCGGCTATAATTGCGAATAGTGTGTGTGAAGAACTGCATCGTTTCCCTCGGCAGAACAAAAAACACATAAAACTGTGGTCGTTTTGACTTTCACCTTAAAGGTCCCGTATCATGCAAAATGGACTTTCCAGAGCGTTTGACCTTTAACGCTGCTGTTGGTGCCTCACATGAGCGTCTTTAGCTATAGAACATCTCTCCCTTTCCTCGGATGTGCAGACGGGCGTGTCACACCTTCCCTGTTTCAGCCCCTCCTCCAGGAAGCACTCTGTACCTGTGACACGCCCCCTCCCCCCAGCCCCCGAGCTCGAGAGGAACGCCGGCAATTTAGGCTGAGTTTGCTTCAAACGCTACTTCTTTTTGTTCCAACGCTGCTGCTGCTGCTGACATGTGCAGCCACGCCTCCACCTGTGTCCCACCATCTCCACGCTACGTCACAAGATGTGGGTGATCTTTCATAACTATGATGTCATTATGATCGAATACACTTCGAGACGAGGAAACGGGAACGAAAGCATGATCCGGGCTCTTTAAGGTGCAGGTCAGAAGCCTGTGGTGGACGCCTGAGTGGGTCAGCGATCTGTGCATGGAAACATAGTGTGTGGCGGAGTACACTACCCAGTTGGACCAGTGCTTGCCCTTGTGCCTTTAAGCAAGACACTTCACCCCTCGTTTCCCAGTTGAAATAATAGGTGGCTGTTTTCTGGTGGAACAAAACTCATGATTTTTCCAACAGTGAAAAGCCAAAGAGTTGAAATGCAGTTTGAGGAGGGACGGCAGCAGTGAGTTTGTTTGCTCACATTTCCACAGGTTTAAACTCATTTTTGCTTCACGTAGAGGCGGGCGACGCCTTTAACACTTCAAGGTTTTACAGTGAGTACATTTAGTCTCTCATCAAGTCGTTTCTTCAGTTCTGCCACAGAAGAACTGGCTTAAACATGTGTCTGACAGAAGGAGCTACAGAGCTAACCATGTCATTTACAGGAAGTATCAATGAACTATTAACAAGTAATAATACACAAATACTAATACTAATAATAAACACAGGAAGTCCAAACTACTCGGGTGCAAGAGGGCGTGGCTAAGCAAACAAGTTCACTTCACATCAGACAGCTCTGAACACTTCATAATAAGTACACTTTTATTAAGTGGAATAAAGCATGAACAAAGACTTAATTCATGATTAACAAATTGTTTATTAATTCATAACTAACTGCTAAAAACAAAAACCTTAATGCCTTAATTATGTATTTGTAATGAGTATAACTATTTATAATTATCATTTGTCTTTGTTCATGTTTTATTCAGACTAATAAAAGTGTAGTTATTATAAAATCATAACCGCAAATGAAATAAAAAACAAATGTTTATATATGTGCAAATCTAACACAAGCGGATTTTAAATAAACCAATGGAACAGATATTTAAGAGAGTCCTGACCAGAGCTGCGTCCGAGCTGGAGAAAAGACTTGGACCAGAGACGAAAATGTACTGCACATGCCAGAAATGTACTGCACATGACCAGAAATGTACTGCACATGCCAGAAATGTACTGCACATGCCTGAAATGTACTGCACATGCCAGAAATGTACTGCACATGACCAGAAATGTACTGCACATGCCAGAAATGTACTGCACATGCCAGAAATGTACTGCACATGACCAGAAATGTACTGCACATGCCAGAAATGTACTGCACATGCCAGAAATGTACTGCACATGCCAGAAATGTACTGCACATGCCAGAAATGTACTGCACATGCCAGAAATGTACTGCACATGCCAGAAATGTACTGCAAATGCCTGAAATGTACTGCACATGCCTGAAATGTACTGCACATGACCTGAAATGTACTGCACATGACCAGAAATGTACTGCACATGCCAGAAATGTACTGCACATGCCTGAAATGTACTGCACATGCCTGAAATGTACTGCACATGACCAGAAATGTACTGCACATGCCAGAAATGTACTGCACATGCCAGAAATGTACTGCACATGCCTGAAATGTACTGCACATGCCTGAAATGTACTGCACATGACCTGAAATGTACTGCAAATGCCAGAAATGTACTGCAAATGACCAGAAATGTACTGCACATGACCAGAAATGTACTGCACATGCCTGAAATGTACTGCACATGCCAGAAATGTACTGCACATGCCAGAAATGTACTGCAAATGACCAGAAATGTACTGCACATGCCAGAAATGTACTGCACATGCCAGAAATGTACTGCACATGCCTGAAATGTACTGCACATGCCTGAAATGTACTGCACATGCCAGAAATGTACTGCACATGCCGGAAATGTACTGCACATGCCTGAAATGTACTGCAAATGACCAGAAATGTACTGCAAATGCCTGAAATGTACTGCAAATGCCAGAAATGTACTGCACATGCCTGAAATGTACTGCACATGACCAGAAATGTACTGCAAATGCCTGAAATGTACTGCATATGCCTGAAATGTACTGCACATGACCAGAAATGTACTGCAAATGACCAGAAATGTACTGCATATGCCAGAAATGTACTGCACATGCCTGAAATGTACTGCAAATGACCAGAAATGTACTGCAAATGACCAGAAATGTACTGCATATGCCAGAAATGTACTGCACATGCCTGAAATGTACTGCACATGCCTGAAATGTACTGCAAATGACCAGAAATGTACTGCAAATGACCAGAAATGTACTGCAAATGCCTGAAATGTACTGCACATGCCAGAAATGTACTGCAAATGACCAGAAATGTACTCCAAATGCCTGAAATGTACTGCACATGCCTGAAATGTACTGCACATGACCAGAAATGTACTGCAAATGCCTGAAATGTACTGCACATGACCAGAAATGTACTGCAAATGCCTGAAATGTACTGCATATGCCTGAAATGTACTGCACATGCCTGAAATGTACTGCATATGCCAGAAATGTACTGCACATGCCAGAAATGTACTGCACATGCCTGAAACGTACTGCAAATGACCAGAAATGTACTGCAAATGCCTGAAATGTACTCCAAATGACCAGAAATGTACTGCACATGCCAGAAATTTACTGCAAATGACCAGAAATGTACTGCACATGCCTGAAATGTACTGCAAAATGACCAGAAATGTACTGCAAATGCCTGAAATGTACTGCATATGCCTGAAATGTACTGCACATGACCAGAAATGTACTGCACGTGCCTGAAATGTACTGCATATGCCTGAAATGTACTGCACATGCCTGAAATGTACTGCAAATGACCAGAAATGTACTGCATATGCCTGAAATGTACTGCACATGCCAGAAATGTACTGCAAATGCCTGAAATGTACTGCACATGACCAGAAATGTACTGCAAATGACCAGAAATGTACTGCAAATGACCAGAAATGTACTGCAAATGACCAGAAATGTACTGCACATGCCTGAAATGTACTGCACATGCCAGAAATGTACTGCACATGCCAGAAATGTACTGCACATGCCTGAAATGTACTGCAAATGACCAGAAATGTACTGCAAATGCCTGAAATGTACTGCACATGCCTGAAATGTACTGCAAATGACCAGAAATGTACTGCACATGCCAGAAATGTACTGCAAATGACCAGAAATGTACTGCACATGACCAGAAATGTACTGCATATGCCAGAAATGTACTGCACATGCCAGAAATGTACTGCACATGACCAGAAATGTACTGCACATGACCAGAAATGTACTGCACATGACCAGAAATGTACTGCACATGACCAGAAATGTACTGCACATGACCAGAAATGTACTGCACATGCCTGAAATGTACTGCACATGACCAGAAATGTACTGCACATGCCTGAAATGTACTGCACATGCCTGAAATGTACTGCACATGACCAGAAATGTACTGCACATGCCTGAAATGTACTGCACATGCCTGAAATGTACTGCACATGCCTGAAATGTACTGCACATGCCTGAAATGTACTGCACATGCCTGAAATGTACTGCACATGCCTGAAATGTACTGCACATGCCTGAAATGTACTGCAAATGCCTGAAATGTACTGCACATGACCAGAAATGTACTGCACGTGCCTGAAATGTACTGCATATGCCTGAAATGTACTGCACATGCCTGAAATGTACTGCAAATGACCAGAAATGTACTGCATATGCCTGAAATGTACTGCACATGCCAGAAATGTACTGCAAATGCCTGAAATGTACTGCACATGACCAGAAATGTACTGCAAATGACCAGAAATGTACTGCAAATGACCAGAAATGTACTGCAAATGACCAGAAATGTACTGCACATGCCTGAAATGTACTGCACATGCCAGAAATGTACTGCACATGCCAGAAATGTACTGCACATGCCTGAAATGTACTGCAAATGACCAGAAATGTACTGCAAATGCCTGAAATGTACTGCACATGCCTGAAATGTACTGCAAATGACCAGAAATGTACTGCACATGCCAGAAATGTACTGCAAATGACCAGAAATGTACTGCACATGACCAGAAATGTACTGCATATGCCAGAAATGTACTGCACATGCCAGAAATGTACTGCACATGACCAGAAATGTACTGCACATGACCAGAAATGTACTGCACATGACCAGAAATGTACTGCACATGACCAGAAATGTACTGCACATGACCAGAAATGTACTGCACATGCCTGAAATGTACTGCACATGACCAGAAATGTACTGCACATGCCTGAAATGTACTGCACATGCCTGAAATGTACTGCACATGACCAGAAATGTACTGCACATGCCTGAAATGTACTGCACATGCCTGAAATGTACTGCACATGCCTGAAATGTACTGCACATGCCTGAAATGTACTGCACATGCCTGAAATGTACTGCACATGCCTGAAATGTACTGCACATGCCTGAAATGTACTGCACATGCCAGAAATGTACTGCACATGCCTGAAATGTACTGCACATGCCTGAAATGTACTGCACATGCCTGAAATGTACTGCACATGCCTGAAATGTACTGCACATGCCTGGGTTCAACTGTCAAATGAGGTGCAGAACTATCACGTCTGACCCTCATTTGGAAGATGACCCTAGAATTTGTGTCGTGTCCTGACTCTACATCGCCCACCTCTACTGCTCGGGCTGTAGTGACCGTAGTGACACTGGATAGGAAGACTGGATACTATTGCTGCGTACGGTACATCGTCCGGGGAACCACAGCGCGTCCAGCTCGGGCCTCGGCTGTCTCACGAGTGGAGCCTTCTGCTTTGGGCTGAGTGGAAGCGAGGGATTGTCTTTACAGCGCTTTGCTTCAGATAAACCTCAGCTCAGTGAAGCAGGAGGCCACGGGAGGCCACGGGAGGCCACGGGAGGCCCACGGGAGGCCACGGGAGGCCACGGGAGGCCACGGGAGGCCCACGGGAGGCACACGGGAGGCCACGGGAGGCCACGGGAGGCCACGGGAGGCCCACGGGAGGCCCACGGGAGGCCCA
>NW_027316278.1:40106345-40136345 GCF_026437365.1 Eucyclogobius newberryi | reverse complement strand
AACATATCTGAGGAGCCAGCGACATGGAGAAGAAGGGAAACAAACTCTTGTGAACGCTGTCGGAAATATCAACAAGAAATTCATGAGCTAAAAACACGGATATTTGTTTTGGAATCTGAAAAAGGACTCCAAGATACAATTCTAGTGTCATCCAGTGGTAAGGAGTCCACATTTTTTACAAGAAAAACAGCTACTTTCAACCTAAACCGGAGTGACTGTGTCATTCCCAAAACTGTCTCAAAACCAGAAAGACCAGGCTGTTTCTTGGAACAAACTCGGTGCAAAGCCTAAACAATACAAAGATAACGTAAAGTCACCTAAAATAAAGCTTACAGACAGATTTTTACCACTTTCAGAGGTCAAGGTCACTGATACGTCTATCTTGATTGGAGATGCTGCAATACGTCATGTGACGCATGGAAAGATCAACACGAATTGTTGAGAGGATGTCACTCCTTCCTAATGTTTGGGCCAAACGTAGAGGAGTTAAACAGCTGATTGTGCACGTGGGTGCAGCGTAGGGATGTCCCGATCAGGTTTTTTTTGCCCCTGATCCAATTCCGAGTCATCTGAGTCCCGATCCGATACTTTCATAACACATTTAAAAAATGCACAAATGCAACATACATTTTCTGTCTTAAAACTTTAACAGTGCACTTTTCTTTGAGCTTGAATAAGAAATAATAATGCAAAATTTGAATTAAATAAAAATTGCAGCTCAACTTCAAATACCAGCAGAGGTAAACAAATAAGCAAAATGTATTAAATGAAAGTGCAACAGTGTCATAAAGTAAGACATAATGTGCTTTTCAGAGCTCTTAATACTCTTCTGGTGACGAATAATAAAATGTATGTTTTTCTTGATGAAATCCGTCTGAATGTCGAGTCGAGAGTAAGTCAGGGGCGAGTGTTCTGATCCCCGCGGTCGCCACTAGCGTCGCGCTATCAGCCCACACTCCGCCCCCCGTGTCTGTGCTCCGCCCAACTGTGTCTGTGCTCCGTCCCCCCGTGTTTGTGCTCCGCCCCCCCGTGTCTGTGCTCCGGAATGATGATGACGCCCTCGCCCAAACCACACGCCGTCTCACCCACGGCTTTCTTCATATTAGCAGCGTTTGTCGTGCAAAATGACATGGACCCGTTGCTTGTTATTGAGCATTTTTCCTTAGTTTGTTTGATGCGCTCTGCTGTGACATGCAGGATCGCACGGCGCAATTTGACTTTAAAAATGTACGATCCATTCATGCGTTATACGGAGGTGAGAGACTAATAATAAGCTTGAAATGTATAGCGCTGACCAAACTAATTAGAGTAAAATTTATATCCAATCAGTAATCGGGACGTGACGTCCGATTTCGATCGAGTCTGAAACCGGATCAGGACATTCTTAGTGCAGTGGATATACGACGAGAACAGACTTGAAGTTATTCCACGTGCTTGATGAAATGGAAATCAAAACATTCATAAGTGGACCTCTTCCAAACATCGACAGGAAGATAAACAAGTTTAGCCAGCTGCTTCAGCTGATCACATGGCTGTCCAAAGAGTGTGCACCGAGAGGACTACACTACATTGAGAATTTCTACCTATTCTGGAAACGAGAGGACCTGTTTAAGAGAAATGGCCCCCACCTATGCAGAGGTGGAGTGAGGGTGCTGACAGAGAACCTGCTCCACGCTCTGAGGCATTGGACTGGGCCTGTACAGGGTCCTGAGCAGATAGTTAGAGAAGAGAGGAATGAGAGAAGAATTCCTGCTCCATCAGCCAGAGACCGAGCCAATGTTTCAACATCAAAAGCACCACAACCTCAGCCTCCACCAAAGGATTCATCAGCAGCTGCTCCACCACCACCAGCAAAGGATTCAGCTCCAGCTGCTCCACAATCACCTCCACCGCCTCCAGTGAAGGACTCATCACCAACAGCACCACAACAATCTTCACCGTGGCCAGCGCAGGAGTCATTCCCCATACTCTATTCTCTGCCTCTCCCTCTTTCTCTACACACAGCACTAATAACCACAGGGAGAACAACCTCCACATGAGAGCCTGATCCGGCCCGAAGCGGTGTAATAAGCACTATGTCTGTGCTGCTCTGCTGATGAACAGAGGCTCAGGGATTTGTCCCAGTGTAATTACATGTCCTCACCTGCCTCCACTCTCTCTCCCACACACTCCCCAGGGGTTAGCATGTCAGCAACGTCCGCTTACATAAAAGACAATACCACTGGTATTTCCTTCATATGGGGTGCAATGCCCTGAGGTCACATGATTGGCACACCAACATGAAAATAACTATCATGAACGCAGCGATTTATATTTGGCCTTGCATTATTTAAAGAAATAGCACAGTTAGAGCTCTCAGCAGCAGCTCCATGGGGCAAAAAACCTGAATGTTTCTTGTTGGTCAAATTTGTTAAGTGGAGTTCACTATCTGACTGAAACACTTAATTACTCAATAAGTGCATCTATAAATAACTAACAATTGTAATGTGCATATGTGTCTTACACATCTCCTGTTACAACAAGCTTATACTTATAAGTATAATACGTAATGCATGTCCTTATTTTAACTTCTGTGTGCAATACTGATGAAAATATGATCACCTAAAATACACCAGATTGCTGTAAATTACATCGCTTTTGCTCATTTTCTTCTGACAGAGCCCCGGCCTCCCTGTTTTACTGTGGGATTGAAACAAATCTATTAAAGTCTGTCTACATCTCACATTCTTGTCAACAGATTTATTTTATCTTTTTATTTTGATTGCTTTATTTCATTTATGACATATAAAATACATTATCATTGACATAGTTACACAAAGAATGATTGAAAAGGAGCAGAAAGAAGAGCAATCTAATGTTCTCTGAGATCTAAAACACACTATATTAAACATTTGCTCTAAAATGACACTGCAAACAGCTCCGGTCCTTTCTCTCAACAACCTCATTTTATTTTCCATATTTACTTATTACGATATGTTTCATGTCTTTCTTAAATGCTTTTATTATTCTTGATTCTTTGATAAATTCACTCTTTCACAGAAACACTTTGTTCCTTTACTTTGGTTTTGACTCTGGTCTGTTCCTTTTAGATGATAATGACTTGTTATTTTTTTTTTAAATTCCATCAATGTTTACAGGTCAATGTAAAATACTTTAAATAAGTTTACAATAAGTTGAACAAACATTGGGTTTGATGGATCTCTATAATGACTACCAGTGACAATTCTCAAGGCCCTTTTCTGTAAATAGATATTGGTGGACCCCCAAATTTCTACACAATGGGACAATGATTGAGTTGTTTAATGTCAATAATGCTGTGCTTATTTGGTTAAAACATCTTTGGATATTTTTCCTTTTGTGTAATTCGGATCTTCATCAGTTATGACTCCTCGACACACGCGTTGCCTTGCGTCAGCATTAGGGTTCTACCCGCTCCCAACTTACACTTTAACCCCTGCACGTGTGGTAAAACACCATGAGTATCATATGAAATGAGGAAGACCTGATAAAACCAATATAATGTGAATGTTTTCTTAGTTTCTTCCTGTTCCATAAGTAAGTGCCCACAACAGAGTGCAGATTCTTCCAATATCCTTGTGGTGGAGGTAGAGGCAACATAGAGTTTAAAAAGTTAAAGCAGGGTAAGACTCACGTTTTCATGATTGATAAACGAGATTGAAAGGATATTGACAGACTATTAAGTTTGTCATGGAGTGAAATGTGTTGTTAAAATGATGATTGGTAGGAAATACATATTAAGGTATAGGATTTGCAGTTTCCCTCCAGGGCATCAGTGCTGAGTTTGTTCAGTTCACGTTATAGCCAAGAGATGTTGCCAAATGTCCGAATGTTTGAAGAAGAAGTGGTCTTGAGCCAGTTGCATTACTTGTATGTGTATATCAAAACAGTGTAAAGGTGTCAGGGCCGGTGACAGAGAGCGCTACAAAGATGCAAAGTTTGGATTTAGCAGGGAGGTGTCGAGAGCTAGATCTCAGTACAATATGCGTCTGAAGCGGCTGCTCTCCAACAACAACCCCGCCTCTGTGTGGAGTGCTTCTCACCAATTACAAGCCCAGAGACCCCCTTCCGCAGACAACAGAAAACTGGCTGAGCAACTCAACTCCTTCTACTGTAGATTTGACACCCCCTCCCCCTCTGTCGCCACCTCTGCCAAAACATGTCCCAGCCTACTTCAAGTCGTCAATCATTGTCACGGTTCCCAAGAAGCCCCGGATCACTGGACTTAAATGACTACAGACCCGTGGCGCTGACGTCTGTAGTCATGAAGTAATTTGAGCGCCTGGTCCTTCCCCACCTCAAGTGCTTCACCTCCTCCCTGCTGGACCTCCTGCTGGACCCTCTGCTGGACCTCCTGCTGGACCCCCTGCTGGACCCCTGCTGGACCCCCTGCTGGACCCCCTGCTGGACCCCCTGCTGGACCCCCTGCTGGACCTCCTGCTGGACCCCCTACTGGACCCCTGCTGGACCCCCTGCAGTTTGTCTACAGAGCCAACAGGTCTGTGGACGACGCCATCAACCTGGCTCTCCACTTCACCTGCAGCACCTGGACTCCCCGGGAACCTACTCCAGGATCCTGTTTGTGGACTTCAGCTCTGCATCAACACCACCTCCTGCTCTGCTCCGGGACAAGCTCTCCCAGCTCAACGTGCCTGACTCCACCTGCAGGGGGAGCACTGACTCCACCTGCAGGGGGAGCACTGACTCCACCTGCTGACTGACTTCCCGATGGATCGGAGGCAGTGCGTGCGGCTGGACAGAATGTCTCAGACATTCGGACTATCCGCACAGGAGTTCCCCTGCTCTTGTCCCTGTACACAAACTGCTGCACCTTCATCACCATGACGACATCACCCTCATCAGGATCATCTCGGACGAGGATGAGTCTGTCTACAGGAGGTGGAGCGGCTGGTGTCCTGGTGCAGCGGTAACAACCTGTAGTTCAACGGCCAGAAGACAGTGGAGATGATCGTGGACTTCAGGAAAGTCACAGCCCCCCCTTCACTATCACAGACTCCCCCATCTCCACTGTGGACTCCCTCCACTTCCTCTGCACCACCATCACTAGGACCTCAAGTGGGGGCCCACCATCAGCTCCTCATCAAGAAGGCCCAGCAGAGGATTTACTTCCTGCGGCAGCTGAAGAAATTCAAGCAGGAGATGATGGTGCAGTGCTACACGGCCTTCATTGAGTCCATTCTCACCTCCTCCATCACCTTCTCCATCACGTGTGGTACGCTGGAGCCACAGCCAGGGACAAACCGAGACCACAGCCCATTGTGCGCTCTGCTGAGAAGGTGATCGGCTGCAGACTTCCATCTCTGCAGGACCTGTACGTCTCCAGGACTCTGGGACGAGCAGGTCAAATCACAGCCGACCCTTCTCACCCTGGACACGGACTATTTGAGCCACTCCCCTCAGGCAGGAGGCCACTCCCCTCAGGCAGGAAGCTACGGTCCATCCGGACCAGAATCTCCCGCCACAAGAACAGTTTCTTTCCCTCTGCAGTTGAACTCATGAACATTTCTGAAACACTGTCACTTTAACCACAATTTAACCATAATTTAATCACTCACTGCACTGTTCACTTTCTGCACTACAATGGCAATAAAACCTTTTCTGATTCTGATCACCTGGTGTCTCACATTCACTCACACAAACACCAGCACTCATGGACACTGGAGGCAAGGTCGGTGAAGTCTCCTGCCCAATGACAAAACGACCGTGCGCACTACCGCCCCCCTGTGGAACCTGGCATTAAGTACTAACCAGACTCATTCCTGCTTAGCTTCAGAGACGAGGTCAGGCGAGATCGGCCGAATTTGGGCGAGATCAGGCAAGAACGGGTTTGAGAATTTGGTATGGCAATTTGCAACATATTCCAAACCAGATGTTCCGAGTACACCTTTTAAAAGACACACAACACTTTTGACCTATACATTTGTATTCAGGGAATTACCCGATTCTGATTGGCCTTCTTATACATCATTATGTTACAATTATCAGTTCCAACATCATACCACAAGACAGGCTTCAAAGGGTCTGGCAAAGAAAAAGGGGGTCGCATTTGTAGGACCTTTAGCTTTGATCACACATTTGCTGTGGCATAACTTCTCCGCTGTGGCATAATTGTTCCTCACACAGATCTTCAGTGTGTCATTGTTCCTCACAGATCTTCAGCGTGTCATTGTTCCTCACAGATCTTCAGTGTGTCATTGTTCCTCACACAGATCTTCAGTGTGTCATTGTTCATCACAGATCTTCAGTGTGTCATTGTTCCTCACACAGATCTTCAGTGTGTCATTATTCCTCACACAGATCTTCAGTGTGTCATTGTTCCTCACACAGATCTTCAGTGTGTCATTGTTCCTCACACAGATCTTCAGCGTGTCATTGTTCCTCACAGATCTTCAGTGTGTCATTGTTCCTCACAGATCTTCAGTGTGTCATTGTTCCTCACACAGATCTTCAGCGTGTCATTGTTCCTCACAGATCTTCAGTGTGTCATTGTTCCTCACACAGATCTTCAGTGTGTCATTGTTCATCACAGATCTTCAGTGTGTCATTGTTCCTCACACAGATCTTCAGCGTGTCATTGTTCCTCACAGATCTTCAGCGTGTCATTGTTCCTCACACAGATCTTCAGTGTGTCATTGTTCCTCACACAGATCTTCAGTGTGTCATTGTTCCTCACACAGATCTTCAGCGTGTC
Organism: Eucyclogobius newberryi; assembly: GCF_026437365.1. Taxonomy (NCBI): domain Eukaryota; kingdom Metazoa; phylum Chordata; class Actinopteri; order Gobiiformes; family Gobiidae; genus Eucyclogobius; species Eucyclogobius newberryi. The sequence continues at coordinate 40,129,615 of NW_027316278.1, read as the reverse complement.
ATTGTTCCTCACACAGATCTTCAGTGTGTCATTGTTCCTCACACAGATCTTCAGTGTGTCATTGTTCCTCACAGATCTTCAGTGTCATTGTTCCTCACAGATCTTCAGTGTGTCATTGTTCCTCACAGATCTTCAGTGTGTCATTGTTCCTCACAGATCTTCAGTGTGTCATTGTTCCTCACACAGATCTTCAGTGTGTCATTGTTCCTCACACAGATCTTCAGTGTGTCATTGTTCCTCACACAGATATTTAGTGTGTCATTGTTCCTCACACAGATCTTCAGTGTGTCATTGTTCCTCACACAGATCTTCAGTGTGTCATTGTTCCTCACACAGATCTTCAGCGTGTCATTGTTCCTCACAGATCTTCAGTGTGTCATTGTTCCTCACACAGATCTTCAGTGTGTCATTGTTCATCACAGATCTTCAGTGTGTCATTGTTCCTCACACAGATCTTCAGCGTGTCATTGTTCCTCACAGATCTTCAGCGTGTCATTGTTCCTCACACAGATCTTCAGTGTGTCATTGTTCCTCACACAGATCTTCAGTGTGTCATTGTTCCTCACACAGATCTTCAGCGTGTCATTGTTCCTCACACAGATCTTCAGTGTGTCATTGTTCCTCACACAGATCTTCAGTGTGTCATTGTTCCTCACAGATCTTCAGTGTCATTGTTCCTCACAGATCTTCAGTGTGTCATTGTTCCTCACAGATCTTCAGTGTGTCATTGTTCCTCACACAGATCTTCAGCGTGTCATTGTTCCTCACACAGATCTTCAGTGTGTCATTGTTCCTCACACAGATCTTCAGTGTGTCATTGTTCCTCACAGATCTTCAGTGTCATTGTTCCTCACAGATCTTCAGTGTGTCATTGTTCCTCACAGATCTTCAGTGTGTCATTGTTCCTCACACAGATCTTCAGTGTGTCATTGTTCCTCACACAGATCTTCAGTGTGTCATTGTTCCTCACACAGATCTTCAGTGTGTCATTGTTCCTCACAGATCTTCAGTGTGTCATTGTTCCTCACAGATCTTCAGTGTGTCATTGTTCCTCACAGATCTTCAGTGTGTCATTGTTCCTCACAGATCTTCAGTGTCATTGTTCCTCACAGATCTTCAGTGTGTCATTGTTCCTCACAGATCTTCAGTGTGTCATTGTTCCTCACAGATCTTCAGTGTGTCATTGTTCCTCACACAGATCTTCAGTGTGTCATTGTTCCTCACACAGATCTTCAGTGTGTCATTGTTCCTCACACAGATCTTCAGTGTGTCATTGTTCCTCACACAGATCTTCAGTGTGTCATTGTTCCTCACAGATCTTCAGTGTGTCATTGTTCCTCACAGATCTTCAGTGTGTCATTGTTCCTCACAGATCTTCAGTGTGTCATTGTTCCTCACAGATCTCCAGTCTCTCTGGGGTTCAGATCTTTAGTACATTAGTTTCTTCTTCTCCTCAGATGTTTTCTCTGCTCGATGACAATGATCTGACCTTCTCAAACACACTGACATCTTTTCCATGACCACAGGATTTGTCTTTCCACGTGGTTGATTCAGAAATGCATCAGTTGGGTTTAAATACAGAGTTGCAGCTGAAAGATCATCTCCTGCAGAAGTTATCCAGAAGGAAGAGAGGACCTTCTGTATTTGCTTCCAAGTGGACACTTTTGTTTGGACAGGCAGTGTATAAAAGAAATTTAAAACCGTTTTCAATGCAATATCACAGATCCAAATCATAAACAACAGTTTATCCCAGGATCAAGTCAACGTTTGGTGAGAAATTATTATTTATCCATCAGCATTTTGCCGTCTTGTTTTCACCTGAGTCTGTGTTCTGGCTTATCCAATCATATTGTGCTAGAGGGTTCCAGGAGCCGCGGAGAGCCGCGGAGAGCAGCAGGGAGCAGCAGGGAGCCGCAGGGAGCAGCAGGGAGCCGCGGAGAGCAGCAGGGAGCCGCAGAGAGCAGCAGGGAGCCGCAGAGAGCAGCAGGGAGCCGCGGAGAGCAGCAGGGAGCCGCAGGGAGCCGCAGAGAGCAGCTGAGAGCAGCTGAGAGCAGCAGGGAGCCGCGGAGAGCAGCAGGGAGCAGCAGAGAGCAGCAGGGAGCAGCAGGGAGCCGCGGAGAGCAGCAGGGAGCAGCAGAGAGCAGCAGGGAGCCGCGGAGAGCAGCAGGGAGCCGCAGAGAGCAGCAGGGAGCCGCGGAGAGCAGCAGGGAGCAGCAGAGAGCAGCAGGGAGCAGCAGAGAGCAGCAGGGAGCAGCAGGGAGCCGCGGAGAGCAGCAGGGAGCCGCAGGGAGCCGCAGAGAGCAGCTGAGAGCCGCAGGGAGCCGCAGAGAGCAGCTGAGAGTCGCAGAGAGCAGCAGGGAGCCGCAGAGAGCAGCTGAGAGCCGCAGGGAGCAGCAGGGAGCCGCGGAGAGCAGCAGGGAGCCGCAGAGAGCAGCAGGGAGCCGCAGAGAGCAGCTGAGAGCTGCAGGGAGCAGCAGGGAGCCGCAGGGAGCAGCTGAGAGCCGCAGGGAGCAGCAGGGAGCCGCAGGGAGCCGCAGGGAGAAGCAGGGAGCCGCAGGGAGCAGCAGGGAGCCGCAGGGAGAAACTGAGAGCCAGAACGCTTTGGAAGTTCGACCTCTCACAGCTCACTTTGGATCACTGATGGTTTATCTGAGGCAATGTAGACATGTCTAACGTAACATTTCTGGTGGAGGGAACGTCATGGATATGATAGTTTTTTTTAAGTATGGCAGTGCTTCTCTTAACTCTCATTTTTATCAATTTAATTTTTTTATTCATTAAAAAGAAATACCAATGGCTTTCAATGTCAATTTCTTGAGCATTGCCATTTAAGACAAACAATAGTCAGTTCCAAACACCATGCTCTTGCAGACAGAGGATTGGCTGTAAAACTCATGCAGTGGAGACAATATGCAGCTTTAACATGTATCCCATCCTCTGCTCCATCCCTCACACACAACCCTCCCAGACCCATCAAAAAAACAGCCCAACAGTTGACATGATGCATTATGTATTGATTTGTGTGTGAATGCGAGTGTGATTCATGTTCCCCGGGTTAGTGTGAAGCGAGCCGTCTGTCAGTGATCACAAAAGAGCATCTTCTCCACCGCTCGTCCACAACACTACACGTCCCCATGGAGACGCCTGGTCAGTCCTGTAGCCGCTGACAAAACACAACTCCAGCGACAGGCTCGTGCTCCAGCGGGGCAAGTGTGGGCTTCTATATATACTCATCAGTTCTATTCTTCAGTTTCCCATGTTCTTTTCCTGATGACATATTATTACAACAGTGTAAAGAGGACAGGAGTTATATGTACTAGACTATGGGCATGTATATATCTCCCTGGAATAAAGCCGGTTGGTCTCTGAAACAACAACAACTATTCTAGTCACAAAGACATATCATGACCTCATGGGCTTTGTAACACCAAAGCAATGGAAGGAGTACTTTTACGGACTGCGACAGTCTGAGGACTACGAAAAGTCTGAGGAATAAAGTCTGGCGGTAATGCAACAATTGGATGCCAACCGCCATAAAACAACAACAACAACAACAACATATATCGCACTGTGGGGACTAAATGTGTTTACACTTGTGTATCATGGGGACATACCTCCCTTGTGCAGACAAAAATCATCCCCATGATGTAAGTCCTATATTATTTGGTCAAAAACATGGTTTGCTCCGAAAAAATATTTATTCTTTCATTGAATCCACTTCATCCATAGATTTCTCTGCATTATCTATACCTCTGGTTTGGACAGACTTTGACAGATTGTATGGAAAGATTTGTTGATAACTAATTCTAAGCCTGATTTAAATGAAGAAAACAATATAAAAAAATTGGGAAATTTTATTTTTTACAAAAAAATCTCTAGTTTACTCAAATAAGAAATCCAAAATCCTCAGTCAATATTTTGTATCCAACATGTCAACACAATTAAGCAAGACATTTACATCTGGCCCTGTCCATTTTTCAGATCTCAATGTATCAAATAATTTGGCTGTTTTACACATACAATTATACAATTATATAATTTTATATACATTAAGATGTACATATTTTTTTGTCTTCTTCTTACATTTATGATTAAACTAAATGAAGGGTTGAAGGTGACACTGCATGAATGAGAGCTAACCTTTTAGCATCACGTGTGAACATACATCATACATTCAGTTTAACATGTTCAAATGGGGCCTATTTTCAAACCTTTATCCATGTAAAATATCTTTTGGTTCTACTTGTGCTGCTGCTGTTACAAAAGTACAATCATGAACACATTCATTAGCAAGGACAACAGCGCCACAAAGATGTGCAAATAACATGGTCGAGAGAACCGAGTCAAGCGGTGACAGGCGTTAGGCTGGTGTAAGAAGGCTTCTGGGTAATAGAGGCGTGGTCACAAGACTGAGGTAAAGTGAACATATTAACTACATTTCTCTCTGAGTACTTCAGTCCATACGCCCTCTACTGGCCACTACATCTGTGGGCATTCAATGATTTTCTTTCACACGTAATATTTCCAGTGTTAAAAATGTACCAAGACCAAGACCATGATGTCCAGAAGAGCCCTGACCAAAAGAGTCTTTGCTCTTGAAAAACAGGACATGACGTAAACAGGCCTTAAACAGAGTGACACCATCTGTCACACTCGCCCTGACAAACTGTGAGAGCTGCTGTCAAGTCTGAGTCAACACCGGCTCAAACCTGGTCCAAACCACCAGTGTTCTGAGAGCAGGAGATGCCAAAGCTGTAAATACATCATTCATAATGAACAAAGAGATTATTTAGAACGATTCAGCCTTATGTCATACCCTAACGCAGCTAACTCCTTTAATTAAACTGTTACTAAGCCTGAATCAGGCTAATTAAAGTGTAGTCATTATAAAGTGGCACCAAAAGTTTTGCTAAAGCAGAATGAAACATAAATAAATATAATAAATAGAATGACCACATTACACCTCAATTAGCCGTAAGTACTTTTTGAAATATGTAACTGCGTCTCAGACCACATGCCCCTGACCAGTGGATTCACTCTGTCACTGCAAACAACAGATCAGTGTGTGGACCAGCCAGAGGGCCTCCTGCTGGTGCCAGAGGGCCTCCTGCTGGTGCCAGAGGGCCTCCTGCTGGTGCCAGAGGGCCTCCTGCTGGTGCCAGAGGGCCTCCTGCTGGTGTCAGAGGGCATCCTACTGGTGCCAGAGGGCCTCCTACTGGTGCCAGAGGGCCTCCTGCTGGTGCCAGAGGGCCTCCTGCTGGTGCCAGAGGGCCTCCTGCTGGTGTCAGAGGGCATCCTACTGGTGCCAGAGGGCCTCCTGCTGGTGTCAGAGGGCCTCCTACTGGTGCCAGAGGGCCTCCTGCTGGTGCCAGAGGGCCTCCTGCTGGTGCCAGAGGGCCTCCTGCTGGTGCCAGAGGGCCTCCTGCTGGTGTCAGAGGGCATCCTACTGGTGCCAGAGGGCCTCCTGCTGGTGTCAGAGGGCCTCCTACTGGTGCCAGAGGGCCTCCTGCTGGTGCCAGAGGGCCTCCTGTTGGTGCCAGAGGGCCTCCTGCTGGTGCCAGAGGGCCTCCTGCTGGTGTCAGAGGGCATCCTACTGGTGCCAGAGGGCCTCCTAATGGTGCCAGAGGGCCTCCTGCTGGTGCCAGAGGGCCTCCTGCTGGTGCCAGAGGGCCTCCTGCTGGTGTCAGAGGGCCTCCTACTGGTGACAGAGGGCCTCCTGCTGGTGCCAGAGGGCCTCCTGCTGGTGTCAGAGGGCATCCTACTGGTGCCAGAGGGCCTCCTACTGATGACAGAGGGCCTCTTGCTGGTGCCAGAGGGCCTCCTACTGGTGACAGAGGGCCTCCTGCTGGTGCCAGAGGGCCTCCTGCTGGTGTCAGAGGGCATCCTGCTGGTGCCAGAGGGCCTCCTGCTGGTGTCAGAGGGCATCCTGCTGGTGCCAGAGGGCCTCCTGCTGGTGCCAGAGGGCCTCCTACTGGTGCCAGAGGGCCTCCTACTGGTGACAGAGGGCCTCCTGCTTGTGTCAGAGGGCCTCCTGCTGGTGCCAGAGGGCCTCCTGCTGGTGCCAGAGGGCCTCCTACTGGTGCCAGAGGGCCTCCTGCTGGTGCCAGAGGGCCTCCTACTGGTGTCAGAGGGCCTCCTACTGGTGACAGAGGGCCTCCTGCTGGTGTCAGAGGGCCTCCTGCTGGTGCCAGAGGGCCTCCTACTGGTGCCAGAGGGCCTCCTACTGGTGACAGAGGGCATCCTACTGGTGACAGAGGGCCTCCTGCTGGTGTCAGAGGGCCTCCTGCTGGTGCCAGAGGGCCTCCTACTGGTGCCAGAGGGCCTCCTACTGGTGACAGAGGGCCTCCTGCTGGTGTCAGAGGGCATCCTGCTGGTGCCAGAGGGCCTCCTGCTGGTGTCAGAGGGCCTCCTACTGGTGCCAGAGGGCCTCCTACTGGTGCCAGAGGGCCGCTGGTGACAGAGGGCCTCCTACTGGTGCCAGAGGGCCTCCTACTGGTGCCAGAGGGCCTCCTGCTGGTGTCAGAGGGCCTCCTGCTGGTGCCAGAGGGCCTCCTGCTGGTGCCAGAGGGCCTCCTACTGGTGACAGAGGGCCTCCTGCTGGTGCCAGAGGGCCTCCTGCTGGTGCCAGAGGGCCTCCTACTGGTGCCAGAGGGCCTCCTGCTGGTGTCAGAGGGCCTCCTGCTGGTGACAGAGGGCCTCCTGCTGGTGCCACAGATCAGAGTGTGGATACAAAACAACTTTCTCCAGCTGAACAGATCTGAATCAGACAAGACTGAACTCATCGTCTTTGTCACAGAAACAAAGAGAAAGTGTTCAGGGCCGTTCACACCGCGCCATCCAAAGCGTCCAGTTTACATTCAAAGTCTATGTGGACGCACGTCTTGGGCGTCCAGCGTTTTTGCAGCGCGAATCCTGCATTTTGAGTGTCAGACGCTTTGGACGCGCGTGTCTTCTACACCATACCGTTAAAAAAAGGGAGAGAAAGAGAAAGAAATAGATGGGCTATAGACTGCTCTCTCTTTCTCTTTCTCGAGCTGTCTTCATTTTTTTCCTCTCTCTCTTTCTCCTTTACGGTACAGCATAAAACACATACTTTGAAGACGTACAGCTACAGTAGGCGACGGTAAATGCACCTAATTTGGCTGCACGCCGCCATTAAAAGTAACACAACAACAACATTACACGGACACTATAAGTTCTAGAAGATCTTTATTATAGAAAGACATTTTTGGGATTTCACATTTCTTGTCTAATTTTCGTTATTTTTGTAGATATTTTCATGTGAGACGCAGTCTCTTCACTTAAGTCCAGGTTTAAAACATTCCTCTTTGAAATGACTTATGGTCAGACCAGTTAGGAACAGAAATATAAAGCTACAGTTTCAGCTCCGCTGCCCTAGGAGCAACTCTGGGGGAAGTATGACAGCTTGAGCACTATCCTCTGATAAAGACTAATATTCTATCAAACTATGTTTAATATTTAATTTCACTTGCAAACTGTTCATTGCCTTAACTTCTTGTACACGTGTACAGCCTGCCCCACATGTGCATAACCTGCCCCACACGTGTACAGCCTGCCCCACATGTGCATAACCTGCCCCACACGTGTACAGCCTGCCCCACATGTGCATAACCTGCCCCACACGTGTACAGCCTGCCCCACACGTGTACAACCTGCCCCACACGTGTACAACCTGCCCCACACGTGTACAGCCTGCCCCACACGTGTACAACCTGCCCCACACGTGTACAGCCTGCCCCACACGTGTACAACCTGCCCCACACGTGTACAACCTGCCCCACACGTGTACAGCCTGCCCCACACGTATACAACCTGCCCCACACGTGTACAGCCTGCCCCACACGTGTACAACCTGCCCCACACGTGTACAACCTGCCCCACACGTGTACAACCTGCCCCACACGTGTACAGCCTGCCCCACACGTGTACAACCTGCCCCACACGTGTACAACCTGCCCCACACGTGTACAGCCTGCCCCACACGTATACAACCTGCCCCACACGTGTACAGCCTGCCCCACACGTGTACAACCTGCCCCACACGTGTACAGCCTGCCCCACACGTGTACAACCTGCCCCACACGTGTACAACCTGCCCCACACGTGTACAACCTGCCCCACATGCACAACCTCTGAAAGGTATGACATCATGACATTTAGCTTATTTCTGGCTGAATATCGGCCATTTTCCAGTGTTCAAGCCGGCTTAAACATTATTTTGCATGTTTGGTTACGTTTAGCTTTAAAACATTGTTATATTTTCCATGTGATCTTCAGTCTTTGATCTGCTCCTGTTACTTTCCCGTCTTTCTGCCTGTCATTTGTCCTGCTATTGATCTCACACAGGAGCTTCATGTGCGATGCACTTCATAGTCACTTCACGGTCACTTCACGGTCACTTCACGGTCACTTAACAGTCACTTCATGGTCACTTCACGGTCACTTCACAGTCACTTCATGGTCACTTCACGGTCACTTAACAGTCACTTCATGGTCACTTCACGGTCACTTCACGGTCACTTCACGGTCACTTCACAGTCACTTCATGGTCACTTCACGGTCACTTCACAGTCACTTCATGGTCACTTCACGGTCACTTCACGGTCACTTCATGGTCACTTCACGGTCACTTCACGGTCACTTCATGGTCACTTCACGGTCACTTCCTGGTTTTGTTCTGAAGTCCCATGTCTAATATTGATGACTACAAAGATTATATTTAATCATCTTTTGTGTAACTTAGGTGCCACGTCCAATCATCTGCTTCCATGTCTGCCCACAGTCCACTCTGAAGGACACGTGTCTGTCCACAGTCCACTCTGAAGGACACATGTCTGCCCACAGTCCACTCTGAAGGACACGTGTCTGCCCACAGTCCACTCTGAAGGACACGTGTCTGTCCACAGTCCACTCTGAAGGACACGTGTCTGCCCACAGTCCACTCTGAAGGACACGTGTCTGCCCACAGTCCACTCTGAAGGACACATGTCTGCCCACAGTCCACTCTGAAGGACACGTGTCTGTCCACAGTCCACTCTGAAGGACACGTGTCTGCCCACAGTCCACTCTGAAGGACACGTGTCTGCCCACAGTCCACTCTGAAGGACATGTGTCTGTCCACAGTCCACTCTGAAGGACACTTTGATGAATGGCTTAATGATTTGCCTGTTGAACACGGTGCTCTTGATGAGACGCTCTCGACAGGCTGAACACTGTGCAATCACAGCTCTGACCGTCACAGGTTTACGGCTAATTCTTGCACAGTTACACAACTTGTAAGTATACACTGTCTCTGAAAGAAGTTAATAAATAAGTGCAGGGTTATGTTAATAAGGACAATACTGGGTTAGGAAATAGTAATAAAAGGGAATTTATGAGCAATAAAACACAGGTGATTGAATAAATGCAGGATAGAAATGTTTATTAGCACCATTCCGGGCGGAGCAATAGCCTCTCCATAGAGACAAGCGTGGTGGATCCTCTACCAGAGAAGTGCCCCTTTGAGTACAATCTTAAAACTCTGATGTGGTTTGTAGCTCCCATTATTCTCCCGCCTGTCCCGAGTATGAATGTGGAGTGTTGGCAACTAATGCTGGTCAGGGGGGTGGTCAGCTGCTTACCTCCATTGAGCGTGAAGAAGAAATAAATAATGTGACAAGCCCCGGGATTGAAACATGGCCAAGTCAAGGGCTGAGGTCAGTGACGCGTGAAGGCAAAGATTGGCACAAAATGCTACCTTTTTGTTAAGTGTAGTCTGTCCCTGTCAGCTCCTGTCAGTTCCTGTCAGCCATACAGTGCACCATGGGGAAAATGCAGTTCCACTAGTGATGACTCACAACAGGTTTAAGCAGCAATACCCTATCCACCCTCATTTTAGTAGATTCATGGAAGAGACTGAGGAAACGTCAGAGAAAGGTGTGGAATGGACACGGATATTTGACCATTCAAACTGACGGATGGATTTTCAAATTTGAGAGGATACCTGAGGAAAAGGAGAGGAGGAACAGAAGGAAGAGGAGGAACAGAAGGAAGAGGAGGAACAGAAGGAGATGAGAAAAAAAGGAAGAGGAGAAATAGAAGGAGAGGAGGAAGAGAAGGTGAGAGGGAAGAGAATGAAAGGAGGAAGGAGAGGAGCCGTTAGGAGGAGGCGTTAGGAGGAGGGGTTAGGAGGAGGGGTTAGGAGGAGGGGTTAAGAGGAGGCGTTAGGAGGAGGGGTTAGGAGGAGGCGTTAGGAGGAGGGGTTAGGAGGAGGGGTTAGGAGGAGGGGTTAGGAGGAGGCGTTAGGAGGGGTTAGGAGGAGGGGTTAGGAGGAGGCGTTAGGAGGGGTTAGGAGGAGGGGTTAGGAGGAGGCGTTAGTAGGAGGGGTTAGGAGGAGGCGTTAGGAGGAGGGGTTAGGAGGAGGCGTTAGGAGGAGGCGTTAGGAGTGGTTAGGAGGAGGGGTTAGGAGGAGGCGTTAGTAGGAGGGGTTAGGAGGAGGCGTTAGGAGGAGGCGTTCGGAGGAGGGGTTAAGAGGAGGCGTTATGAGGAGGGGTTAGGAGGAGGCGTTAGGAGGACGGGTTAGGAGGAGGCGTTAGGAGGAGGGGTTAGGAGGAGGGGTTAGGAGGAGGCGTTAGGAGGAGGCGTTAGGAGGAGGGGTTAGGAGGAGGGGTTAGGAGGAGGGGTTAGGAGGAGGCGTTAGGAGGAGGGGTTAGGAGGAGGGGTCAGGAGGAGGGGTCAGGAGGAGGGGTCAGGAGGAGGCGTTAGGAGGAGGGGTTAGGAGGAGGCGTTAGGAGGAGGCGTTCGGAGGAGGGGTTAAGAGGAGGCGTTATGAGGAGGGGTTAAGAGGAGGCGTTAGGAGGACGGGTTAGGAGGAGGCGTTAGGAGGAGGGGTTAGGAGGAGGGGTTAGGAGGAGGGGTTAGGAGGAGGCGTTAGGAGGAGGGGTTAGGAGGAGGGGTTAGGAGGAGGCGTTAGGAGGAGGGGTCAGGAGGAGGGGTCAGGAGGAGGGGTCAGGAGGAGGCGTTAGGAGGAGGCGTTAGGAGGAGGCGTTAGGAGGAGGGGTCAGGAGGAGGGGTCAGGAGGAGGGGTCAGGAGGAGGCGTTAGGAGGAGGCGTTAGGAGGAGGCGTTAGGAGGAGGGGTTAGGAGGAGGGGTTAGTAGGAGGGGTTAGGAGGAGGGGTTAGGAGGAGGGGTTAGGAGGGGTTAGGAGGAGGCGTTAGTAGGAGGGGTTAGGAGGAGGGGTTAGGAGGGGTTAGGAGGAGGCGTTAGGAGGAGGGGTTAGGAGGAGGCGTTAGGAGGAGGCGTTAGGAGGAGGCGTTAGGAGTGGTTAGGAGGAAGGGTTAGGAGGAGGCGTTAGTAGGAGGGGTTAGGAGGAGGCGTTAGGAGGAGGGGTTAGGAGGAGGCGTTAGGAGGAGGGGTTAGGAGGAGGCGTTAGGAGGAGGCGTTAGGAGGAGGCGTTAGGAGGAGGGGTCAGGAGGAGGGGTTAGGAGGAGGGGTTAGGAGGAGGGGTCAGGAGGAGGCGTTAGGAGGAGGCGTTAGGAGGCGTTAGGAGGAGGGGTTAGGAGGCGTTAGGAGGAGGCGTTAGGAGGCGTTAGGAGGAGGGGTTAGGAGGCGTTAGGAGGAGGGGTTAGGAGGCGTTAGGAGGAGGGGTTAGGAGGCGTTAGGAGGAGGCGTTAGGAGGCGTTAGGAGGAGGGGTTAGGAGGCGTTAGGAGGAGGCGTTAGGAGGCGTTAGGAGGAGGGGTTAGGAGGCGTTAGGAGGAGGGGTTAGGAGGCGTTAGGAGGAGGCGTTAGGAGGCGTTAGGAGGAGGGGTTAGGAGGCGTTAGGAGGAGGCGTTAGGAGGCGTTAGGAGGAGGGGTTAGGAGGCGTTAGGAGGAGGGGTTAGGAGGCGTTAGGAGGAGGCGTTAGGAGGCGTTAGGAGGAGGGGTTAGGAGGCGTTAGGAGGAGGGGTTAGGAGGCGTTAGGAGGAGGCGTTAGGAGGCGTTAGGAGGAGGGGTTAGGAGGCGTTAGGAGGAGGGGTTAGGAGGCGTTAGGAGGCGTTAGGAGGAGGGGTTAGGAGGCGTTAGGAGGAGGCGTTAGGAGGCGTTAGGAGGAGGGGTTAGGAGGAGGCGTTAGGAGGCGTTAGGAGGAGGGGTTAGGAGGCGTTAGGAGGAGGCGTTAGGAGGCGTTAGGAGGAGGGGTTAGGAGGAGGCGTTAGGAGGAGGGGTTAGGAGGAGGCGTTAGGAGGAGGCGTTAGGAGGAGGCGTTAGGAGGAGGGGTTAGGAGGCGTTAGGAGGAGGCGTTAGGAGGCGTTAGGAGGAGGGGTTAGGAGGCGTTAGGAGGAGGGGTTAGGAGGCGTTAGGAGGAGGCGTTAGGAGGCGTTAGGAGGAGGGGTTAGGAGGCGTTAGGAGGAGGCGTTAGGAGGCGTTAGGAGGAGGGGTTAGGAGGCGTTAGGAGGAGGCGTTAGGAGGCGTTAGGAGGAGGGGTTAGGAGGCGTTAGGAGGAGGCGTTAGGAGGCGTTAGGAGGAGGGGTTAGGAGGAGGCGTTAGGAGGCGTTAGGAGGGGTTAGGAGGCGTTAGGAGGAGGCGTTAGGAGGCGTTAGGAGGAGGGGTTAGGAGGAGGCGTTAGGAGGAGGGGTTAGGAGGAGGCGTTAGGAGGAGGCGTTAGGAGGAGGCGTTAGGAGGAGGGGTTAGGAGGCGTTAGGAGGAGGCGTTAGGAGGCGTTAGGAGGAGGGGTTAGGAGGCGTTAGGAGGAGGGGTTAGGAGGCGTTAGGAGGAGGGGTTAGGAGGCGTTAGGAGGAGGCGTTAGGAGGCGTTAGGAGGAGGGGTTAGGAGGCGTTAGGAGGAGGGGTTAGGAGGCGTTAGGAGGCGTTAGGAGGAGGGGTTAGGAGGCGTTAGGAGGAGGCGTTAGGAGGCGTTAGGAGGAGGGGTTAGGAGGCGTTAGGAGGAGGCGTTAGGAGGCGTTAGGAGGAGGGGTTAGGAGGAGGCGTTAGGAGGAGGGGTTAGGAGGAGGCGTTAGGAGGAGGCGTTAGGAGGAGGCGTTAGGAGGAGGGGTTAGGAGGCGTTAGGAGGAGGTGTTAGGAGGCGTTAGGAGGAGGGGTTAGGAGGCGTTAGGAGGAGGGGTTAGGAGGCGTTAGGAGGAGGCGTTAGGAGGCGTTAGGAGGAGGGGTTAGGAGGCGTTAGGAGGAGGCGTTAGGAGGCGTTAGGAGGAGGGGTTAGGAGGCGTTAGGAGGAGGGGTTAGGAGGCGTTAGGAGGAGGCGTTAGGAGGCGTTAGGAGGAGGGGTTAGGAGGCGTTAGGAGGAGGCGTTAGGAGGCGGGGTTAGGAGGCGTTAGGAGGAGGGGTTAGGAGGCGTTAGGAGGAGGCGTTAGGAGGCGTTAGGAGGAGGGGTTAGGAGGCGTTAGGAGGAGGGGTTAGGAGGCGTTAGGAGGAGGCGTTAGGAGGCGTTAGGAGGAGGGGTTAGGAGGCGTTAGGAGGAGGGGTTAGGAGGTGTTAGGAGGAGGGGTTAGGAGGCGTTAGGAGGAGGCGTTAGGAGGCGTTAGGAGGAGGGGTTAGGAGGCGTTAGGAGGAGGCGTTAGGAGGCGTTAGGAGGAGGCGTTAGGAGGCGTTAGGAGGAGGGGTTAGGAGGCGTTAGGAGGAGGCGTTAGGAGGCGTTAGGAGGAGGGGTTAGGAGGAGGCGTTAGGAGGAGGGGTTAGGAGGAGGCGTTAGGAGGAGGCGTTAGGAGGCGTTAGGAGGAGGGGTTAGGAGGCGTTAGGAGGAGGCGTTAGGAGGCGTTAGGAGGAGGGGTTAGGAGGCGTTAGGAGGAGGCGTTAGGAGGCGTTAGGAGGAGGGGTTAGGAGGCGTTAGGAGGAGGCGTTAGGAGGCGTTAGGAGGAGGGGTTAGGAGGCGTTAGGAGGAGGCGTTAGGAGGAGGGGTTAGGAGGCGTTAGGAGGAGGGGTTAGGAGGCGTTAGGAGGAGGCGTTAGGAGGCGTTAGGAGGAGGCGTTAGGAGGCGTTAGGAGGAGGGGTTAGGAGGAGGCGTTAGGAGGAGGGGTTAGGAGGAGGCGTTAGGAGGAGGCGTTAGGAGGCGTTAGGAGGAGGGGTTAGGAGGCGTTAGGAGGAGGCGTTAGGAGGCGTTAGGAGGAGGGGTTAGGAGGCGTTAGGAGGAGGGGTTAGGAGGCGTTAGGAGGAGGCGTTAGGAGGCGTTAGGAGGAGGCGTTAGGAGGCGTTAGGAGGAGGGGTTAGGAGGCGTTAGGAGGAGGGGTTAGGAGGCGTTAGGAGGAGGGGTTAGGAGGCGTTAGGAGGAGGCGTTAGGAGGCGTTAGGAGGAGGCGTTAGGAGGCGTTAGGAGGCGTTAGGAGGAGGCGTTAGGAGGCGTTAGGAGGAGGCGTTAGGAGGCGTTAGGAGGCGTTAGGAGGAGGCGTTAGGAGGCGTTAGGAGGAGGCGTTAGGAGGCGTTAGGAGGCGTTAGGAGGAGGCGTTAGGAGGCGTTAGGAGGAGGCGTTAGGAGGCGTTAGGAGGATGGTGGGACGCTGCTCTTTGAAAGCCGTCCTCTATCAGAAGGTGCCATCCTAATGAGACGTGGCAGATGACCTGTGGCCCCATGAAAAGCCAGAACTATTATTAGCCACACACAGGTGTACACGGACCCTCTGCACAAAGCATCATGGTCTTTGTAGTTCCTCTGTTTTTTTTATCACACTGCTACAGCACACATTTTCACCCAGGAACTGTGGGGAAAGATAAATAATGTCCAAACTCTGGTATTTTCAAAGACAGCTACATTACTACTGTTTTTATCACCGCTCAAACTGCAATTTCTGATTTGATTGTTACTACATTGTTTTGCATTTTAGTTCCCATTACAGCCCTGCTCATGAGCATGTGTACGCTGGCATTCCTCCTGTGCAGGGGAGCCCACAGCAAGTCTCCATGGCAACTACTGAGACCACCAATCACGAGACGGCATGAATACTACGACTGTGGGAAGCAACACGGTAGCACAGCGGTTAGCGCTCTCGCTTCACAGCAAGAAGGTCCTGGGATCCCTGGGTGACACGGGGCCTTTCTGTGTAGAGTTTGCATGCTCTCCCTGTGTCTGCGTAGGTTTCCTCCGGTTCCTCAGGTTTCCACTAAAAGCATGTACAATAGTGTACTGTATAAAAGAGAGTGAGAGAATGTCTACAATCCAGCATGTTCTCAGCATATGTATGTTCATTAACAGCACAGATGTAACAGTGCTGGTGCTGAGCATGCTGCACAAAGAGCACAATGTAAGTCGACATTAACCCAAACAAAGCACAAATGTATCAGCTCACTGATCAAGAACTGAAGGTCCAGAGTTGCCCTTATATCCATAAGAAAACACACATCAGTCTGTTCTCCGTGTTAAAGCCAAAATGGACGCAATCAACACTTGGCTGTAATCCTCCTCCTCAGTCCAGGTGAACGTGTAAACCGCAAGTAAATGTGGCGGTCTTAAAATCTAGTGAGAAAATGCATCAAAACAGAGTCCACGTAAAGTTTCATAATCTTCCTCCTCCTTCATAAAGATGTAGTAAAAGCATACGCATGTGCTGTCCATCAGTATATGTGGAAAACTAAAGTGAAACATGAGAATCAGCTGTGAGCTTAATGTACGCGCACACTGTCACTTGTGCCTGCTGTTATATTTGAACAGTACAACCTCAATTTACTTACATGCATTATTATGGGTCACACAGCATATACCGTGTCGAGACAAACAAAGTTACCACAA
This sequence comes from Eucyclogobius newberryi, assembly GCF_026437365.1. Classification (NCBI taxonomy): domain Eukaryota; kingdom Metazoa; phylum Chordata; class Actinopteri; order Gobiiformes; family Gobiidae; genus Eucyclogobius; species Eucyclogobius newberryi. The sequence goes on along the minus strand of NW_027316278.1, from coordinate 40,113,908 downwards.
GGGAAATTGTTTAACCGCAACATCCCGAAGGACGAATAACAAGACTGTCCCAATAACCATGATAAAGGTGTGGTCTCCTGGCAACCACAGTGAATAGTGAGCACTTTGACATGGTGTCATGAAAAAGCCTGATACATTTTTCCAACATTATTCTTTCCAAAGATGTTTTTTTTTTTTTTTAAAGATGTTGTCCTGCATTGGGATGTTTAGAGTGCATGATTCAAAAAAATACAATCATTTTAACAAAAATACCTGTGATTGAATAAATGGAAGATAGATATACCAATTATTTAGGCCAAGAAGAAAACGTTGTGTGTTTCTTCCGGTAACCCGACCGACCTGGATTTCAAAATAAAGAAAACCCGACCTTAAACATTATATGGCATATTTACTGGCCGTACGTCTCGAGAATGTCAAATTGTGAGAGCGAAAATCCTCTGTGGGGATCGCACCTCCGTTTTACCTAGGATAAGATAAGATAAGATAAGATAATCCTTTATTGTCCACACATGGGGAAATTTCATTGATGCAACGCAGTAGATACAGAGGAAAAGGACAGATCACAGAATATAGGAAGTTTAAAAAACACTCTCAATAGAAGAACTCCCATAAACAAAAACTCCTATAGACATGGATGCTTCCATGTTTGCAGACTGGCTGCCATGGCGGGGGCGACAGGTACGCCACTGTCAAAAAGTGCTCACATCATCCAGTGACAATAAGAAAAATAGTGAACGTGTAATACATTTTTCAACGTTTAACAAACATCATGGTGAGGAATCAGATGATTTCGTTGTGACTGCACAGTGCGCCCCGGAATACACCAACAACGCTCACGCTGTCACGCTATGGGCTGGGCTAATTTGCGTACTATTAAGCTGGAAGAAAAGATATAGATTTGGTCGAGGATATAATTGTAACGCCTTTCTCAAGACGAACTTTTCTAGAAAAGTTAGACATTGTAAGGAGAGGTCGTCCGATGCCGACGCTGCAAAGCCTGAGCGAGTAATCCATTTGGTCAACGAGACTCCAAAGTACGACTGGGCACTTACAAGCAACGAGTGGATCTACAGCTCAAGAGCACCCGCGCAGGGCGATGGCGCGGACCACGGCGCTTTTCCTGTGGTTGGACTAGTTTAGATGTAGAGAACTATTTTATTCAACATCTGCACCAATAAGAACACTTCAATGTGAAGCACTCACTTCTGAGGAAAGAAAACTGTCTGCAAAACCTGTGCAAGGATTTTGAAATATATTTTTAAAAAATCTGACCTACCGACCTGGATTTTTTTTTCAATGTTACCGGAAACACACTATTTATTTTTTTGGCCTTAATGCCATAATGTGGAACATTCCAGGCAAAGCAATAACATGATCCCATGAGCAGCAGGTGACAGATTCCTCCACTAAAAAGGTCTTTAAATAGGCAAAGTTACGCAAATTGTTTTCTTCCATATTATAAAATCTGTTGAATTGATATTTGATTTGAGTTTTGGCTTCTGTCGACCCCCGGCGGCTCAATGAGGGCGTGTGCAGACAGAGCTCCCTCACCTGGCTGGTGCTGGAGGGGAAGGCGCTGATGGGGGGCACGTCCAGCACCTTCAGCTCGTACATGCTGCCGTTGAGGATGACCGCGGGCCGGTACACGTAGCGGGAGCGCGTGGGCGTGTAGGCCTCGCAGAAGTCGTGGTAGATGAACTGCCTGATGATGGACGTCTTGCCCACGCCCGGAGCCCCAATCACAGCGATGCTCAGAGTCTCCACCATCCCTGGAGCGCTGCAGCTTCAGCACCATGGACAGAATCCACCGCAGAGCTGGCCCCAAGCACTGAGAGAAGGGCCCAAACCTGCGCCGCTGGACCACCAAGGACAGAAGCATGAAAATGTGAGCGCCATGGAGAACCAAAGACATTATTTTTTTTAAGAGCCTTATGCAGGGCTGTGCAATCAACAGAATTGTAATAGAAATCAATCAATCATTCAGTTATTTTTCATCTTCAAAGATCAGTTTGGGTCTTTTCGATGCAAAGAACACAGCCAATCCCTTTCCAGTAAAAGCCTATGGCTCGGAGCTGAGGTCAGATTATTTTTTGAATGTCGGTGGAATTCCTTAGTCATCCGAGTAGGACAATGGAATTCTGTCAACTGGACAAAAGTTGAGTCTGAAAACTCATCCAAGTAGCTTCTGCAGTTCTGGTTTCAAACTGCTCGGCATCAGTGAGAAAAATAGAAGACGCGTCTCTTGTGATGCGTAAATGTCCTTCTCTAATCAGTGATTTTAAAAAATGCAGAACTAACAAACATAAAGCTCCTTTAATCAAAAGCAGGGAGAAGAGATGGTTTGAAAGAGGAGTTAAGGAAGCTATTTTTTCAGAAGAGAATCCCTCTTTGCACAGAAATGGAGGTTTCAGGTCGAAACGTCTTTTTTGTCTCTCTTTTGTTATTTTTGTATATATAAAGTATATAAAACAAACACAAAGAAAGAGAACAAGACCAGAGTGAAAAGACTTTTGTTTTGAATTGTTAATACATTTATATAATTTATTTTAGATATTATTCCCCTTGAAAGTTCAGATTTAATACCTTCGATAAATATTTCAGTCCAAGGGCTATGATGGTCACTGGCCTATTTAATTTCTTAATTATAATCCTTATTTGTAAATACATGTAAAACATAAGCCAAAGGATTCTTTCACCTCATCAAAGCTCATCAGATGATTCTCCTTTACAATCTGGTAAAAGACCTTTAGACCTTTTGTTGTCCAGACTTTAAATCTTGAGTCTGTGATGTTGGGAGGGACATTTTGATACGTAACTCAAACCAATTTAAGATTTTAACATCTTGTTTAGTTTGTATGTTTTGATCAGCTCCTTCCACGTTGTAAGAACAGACTTCACCCAAGGGTTCTCCATCTTCCCCAAATGACTCTGTCATCTGCCAGTGCGGCCTGTACAGGAACCCCCGGCACCACATTACTCTCAACATTTTTACATTGAGCTTCATATTCTGGGTGACAAATAAAGTAATTTTTCAGACAAGGTTAGGTTAGGTTAGTTGTAAAGTTTTAAATCGGATACGTTATAAATCTTGAGATTGCTTTATTCCATCATCAAACAGCTGGTTTTGGATGGAAATGGGAAGAGTCTGGAACAGATAGAGAAACCTGGGCAAAACATACATTTTTATAGTTTATATCCTTTGACTTGACTCCCAGACTTGACTTAAGTCTGGGATAAGGTAAGATAGTTTTAACAGTAGTAGAGTATATTTTTTATCAAGAATTGTTGATAGGTCTCTATGGAGCACCACACCTAAGTATCTAAGCGATTCCGTTTGCCCATTTTTGTCATTTGTCAAGGTGATAAATGACATCCTCCTGAACACTGACACGGGCAAAGCCTCAGTCTTAATTCTGTTTGATCTGACGCTGCTTTTGACACTGTCCATCATGGGATCCTCTTACAGAGACCAGAGGACTGGGTGGGCATCACTGGCCCCGCCCTAAACTGGTTAAAGTCCTATCTGGAAGACAGGAAGTACTTTGTGTCTCAGACCACATGACCCTGACCTGTGGAGTGCCCCAAGGGTCAGTCCTGGGTCCCCTTCTGTTCAACCTCTACATGCTGCAGTTAGGTCAGTTGATACTAGGGCTGGGTATCATGGCCAATTTCCTAAATCGATTCCATTTCGATTCATAACGTCCTGAATCGATTAATCACGATTCAATTTGATTCAATTCGATTCAATTCAATTCAATTCAATTCAATCTGCTCTTAAATAATGAAAATGCCTCAACTGTGTTATAAAATATAAATGTACTTTATTTTTTCTTTTCACCATAAACAGGTTTTAAGTGCAAACTTGTAAATTGGACAGTTTAAACTTCAGCTGTAACAAAACTGTCTCAAGTCTCAAAAGTACAATTTGGAAATATAAAGTAGTTTTTAGACCTGTTTGTGAGGCTCAGTTCAGTGAGACCTGCATCAGCTGCAGCATCTGCACTGCACCAGCCACTGTCTGTAGTGTTGTCCTCACCACTGCTGGCTCTTTGCTGGTCAGACCCCCCCTCCTGTATGGCCCCCCCCCTGTATGGCCCCCCCACTCCTGTATGGCCCCCCACTCCTGTATGACCCCCACTCCCGTATGACCCCCCCACTCCTGTATGACCCCCCGCTCCCGTATGACCCCCCCACTCCTGTATGACCCCCCCTGTATGCCCCCCCCACTCCTGTATGACCCCCCCGCTCCTGTATGACCCCCCCTCCTGTATGACCCCCCCGCTCCCGTATGACCCCCCCGCTCCCGTATGACCCCCCCGCCCCCGTATGACCCCCCGCTCCCGTATGACCCCCCCGCTCCTGTATGACCCCCCCTCCTGTATGGCCCCCCAGCTCCTGTATGACCCCCCAGCTCCTGTATGACCCCCCCTCCTGTATGGCCCCCCACTCCTGTATGACCCCCCCTCCTGTATGACCCCCCCTCCTGTATGACCCCCCCACTCCTGTATGACCCCCCCACTCCTGTATGACCCCCCCTCCTGTATGACCCCCCCGCTCCCGTATGACCCCCGCCCCCGTATGAACCCCCCGCCCCCGTATGCCCCCGCCCCCGTATGAACCCCCCGCCCCCGTATGCCCCCGCCCCCGTATGACCCCCCCGCTCCCGTATGACCCCCCCGCTCCCGTATGACCCCCCCTCCTGTATGACCCCCCCACTCCTGTATGACCCCCCCGCTCCTGTATGACCCCCCCGCTCCTGTATGACCCCCCCGCTCCTGTATGACCCCCCCGCTCCTGTATGGCTGAGTTAAGGTTAGGGTTAGGGTTAGGGCTAGCCATGAGGCTATATGCAGTGCCGCAGTTCCTGAAACTGCTGGGCCATTTGACCGCGCCGCGGCTCTGCAACCACGGCCTTATTATTAGCGGTGTGGCTCGTCAGGAGTACGGGTGCGTAAATCTTTGCGATGTTATCTTTATGACCAGAGGAGAATCGGCTGGTCATGTTAGTGATTCCCTCAGTTTCATTTAGTTTGCCCCGGGCGGCTTGTTGTCGGAAGCTAACGTTAGCGTAGTGTGATACTGGTCAAGTGGTTTCTGAGGTTTGTAGTATTTCTACAATAACTGACCTCCGCTTCGCAGATTTTGCGAACTACTTTGGTTTTATCCGGCTCTTTGTCCTTTGTTGTTTTAAATCCAAAATGGTTCCAGACGTCAGACTTGAGTTTTACCTGCGTCTTGCAGCTTGACAAGCGCACGTAAACGCGCCACTGCTGCACCTGCACAAGACTTCATGGGGAAAAATCGATCTCATGCCGTATGAATCGATATTGCAAAATTTGAATTACATCGATCCAAAATCGATTAAATTGATTTTTTTACCCAGCCCTAGTTGATACGCAGTGAAAATGTGTCCTCTCACAATTATGCAGATGAGTCAGATCTATGTTTCACTGTCGCAGGTGAATATGGACCAGTGGATTCACTGTCACTGCATCCAACAAATCAGTGTGTGGACCGGCCTCCTGCTGGTGCCAGAGTCAGGACTAAACATGGACCGGCCTCCTGTTGGTGCCAGAGTCAGGACTAAACATGGAGCGGCCTCCTGCTGGTGCCAGAGTCAGGACTAAACATGGACCGGCCTCCTGCTGGTGCCAGAGTCAGGACTAAACATGGACCGGCCTCCTGCTGGTGCCAGAGTCAGGACTAAACATGGACCGGCCTCCTGCTGGTGCCAGAGTCAGGACTAAACATGGACCGGCCTCCTGCTGGTGCCAGAGTCAGGGCTAAACATGGACCGGCCTCCTGCTGGTGCCAGAGTCAGGACTAAACATGGAGCGGCCTCCTGCTGGTGCCAGAGTCAGGACTAAACATGGACCGGCCTCCTGCTGGTGCCAGAGTCAGGACTAAACATGGACCGGCCTCCTGCTGGTGCCAGAGTCAGGACTAGACATGGTGAATCTGCATTTCAGTTTTATGCAGCTAAAATCTGGAACATTCTTCCTGAAGATGTGAGACAGGTTCTTCTCTGACATTGTTCAAATCAAAGATAAAACAGTTTTCTTTAGCTGTGCATGTGACTGAAAGGACTTTTTGCACTCTACTCTTTTATTTCTTAAACTGTTTTGTGATTTCTTGAATTTCTTAATGATTTGAAAGCATTTTTTCCTGTTTGAATTACCTTGTGTGTGAAACACAAATAAACTCTCCTTGTGTAAATTCAACTGTAAAGTTGTGTACATAGTAAGCCTATTTTTTTATCTTATAGCCTTATATCTTTCTTTATATCCTATAACAGCATTTAAGTGTTTCTCTTTTTGACTTATGTTGTTTTATCATTGTTCATTGTTTTATGTTGCACTGTATCACCAAAACAAGACCCTATGTTTGTGAATTCTGTTCATTGACATAATAAACCTTTTCTCGTTCTGATTCTGCCCTAAGTGTAATAACAGTGTGACCTAAGTGTAATAACAGTGTGACCTAAGTGTACTGACAGTGTGACTTAAGTGTAATAACAATGTAATAACAGTGTGACCTAAGTGTAATAACAATGTGATAACAGTGTGACCTAAGTGTAATCACAGTGTGACCTTAGTGTACTGACAGTGTGACTAAAGTGTAATAACAGTGTTATAATAGGGGCTTGTGCAGTGGTAAACTAAGCTCAGCTAAACGAGAAACAACAAACTGATGTGTCTCCTACAGTTAAGTCTTCAGTTGTTTCTGTGCTTTGTGTGCTCCGTGTGCTCCGTGTGCTCCGTGTGCTCCGTGTGCTCCGTGTGCTCCGTGTGCTCCGTGTGCTTAGTGGATCAGCTGATGTTGTGATGAAGCGTTTTATTCTAATCCGTGGCACAAACTTGTTTCATGTTTTTAAGATCGTCAGTGTGTGTCTGCAGCACCTCAGTGCAAAGAGAGGCTCTTTGGGGTCTGAGAGGATCTTTAGGGTCTGATAGGATCTTTGGGGTCTGCGAGGCTCTTTGGGGTCTGAGAGGATCTTTGGGGTCTGAGAGGCTCTTTAGGGTCTGAGAGGATCTTTGGGGTCTGAGAGGCTCTTTGGGGTCTGAGAGGCTCTTTGGGGTCTGAGAGGCTCTTTGGGGTCTGAGGCTCTTTGGGGTCTGAGAGGCTCTTTAGGGTCTGAGGCTCTTTGGGGTCTGAGAGGCTCTTTAGGGTCTGAGGCTCTTTGGGGTCTGAGAGGCTCTTTGGGGTCTGAGAGGCTCTTTGGGGTCTGAGAGGCTCTTTAGGGTCTGAGAGGCTCTTTGGGGTCTGAGAGGCTCTTTAGGGTCTGAGAGGCTCTTTGGGGTCTGAGAGGCTCTTTGGGGTCTGAGAGGCTCTTTAGGGTCTGAAGGCCCTAACATTGAACTCATGATGTACATTTATTGACCTTTGATTATTGCCTTGATTGATTGTGAAGCACTTTGGTCACTTTAAGTGTTGTAAAGGGCTTTATAAATAAAGATTGATTGCTTTACATTTATAGTTGTCCAAAGTGTAGTTCATGTTAAAGCAGAGCTGCAGCTGTGAGAAGGTGGCACCTGCATAACTCCACCAGTGGAATAGAACAGC
>NW_027316278.1:40033845-40101345 GCF_026437365.1 Eucyclogobius newberryi | reverse complement strand
GCGCTTAAATGCTGCCGCCTGTGCGTTGATTGGAGCGGGGAGGGGTGACTGAGCGTTGATTGGAGCGGGGAGGAGTGACTGAGCGTTGATTGGAGCGGGGAGGAGTGACTGAGCGTTGATTGGAGCGGGGAGGAGTGACTGAGCGTTGATTGGAGCGGGGAGGAGTGACTGAGCGTTGATTGGAGCGGGGAGGAGTGACTGAGCGTTGATTGGAGCGGGGAGGAGTGACTGAGCGTTGATTGGAGCGGGGAGGAGTGACTGAGCGTTGATTGGAGCGGGGAGGAGTGACTGAGCGTTGATTGGAGCGGGGAGGAGTGACTGAGCGTTGATTGGAGCGGGGAGGAGTGACTGAGCGTTGATTGGAGCGGGGAGGAGTGACTGAGCGTTGATTGGAGCGGGGAGGAGTGACTGAGCGTTGATTGGAGCGGGGAGGAGTGACTGAGCGTTGATTGGAGCGGGGAGGAGTGACTGAGCGTTGATTGGAGCGGGGAGGAGTGACTGAGCGTTGATTGGAGCGGGGAGGAGTGACTGAGCGTTGATTGGAGCGGGGAGGAGTGACTGAGCGTTGATTGGGGATGAGGAGCAGGTGTAGGGGCCATGACGCGGACGTCCCCCGTCCTTTTACCAATCCTTCTTGGCCGGGAAAAACTGCATAACCTCTTTGGGATAAGCGCAGAAACCTGGAAGAGTCCATGGTGAAGTGAGGGATCTGACTCTCACAGACGGACAGGCCACGCCCGCTTGAGTGCGATGATGGCGCTGGGGAGAGGGGTCCTTCCATGGAGGCCGACGCAGATTTAGGTTAGGTCTTCCAGGTGAACTTACGCAGGCTTCATTTGACATAAAATTACATTTTACACTTTATAAAATGAAAGAGCAAATCAAAAATCTCAGTGATACTGTCACTTATAATACAGAGTAGACATTACTACATTAAGAGGAAATAAAAACACAAACAATAGTTGGTGTTTCATAACTATTATATCGTGATTCATGTGCAATTGCTGTGAAATCCATGTGCAATCTATGTGCCGTCGTGACACATATTCATGTGCAATTACTGTCGGGATCACATGCAATGGTATTTATTTATTTATTTATTTTATCTTTATTATTTTCCCCTCCATACCTTGTTGGGAAATGGGAGGTTTTGTCTATAGGAGTTTTTATTTATAGGAGATCTTCTACTGAGAGTGTTTTTCAAACGTCTATAAGTGATCTGTTCTTTTGTATCTACCTCTGTATCTACCTGCGTTGCAACAATGAAATTTCCCCATGTGGGACAATAAAGGAATATCTTATCTTATCTTATCTTAAAACAACTTGTAAGTGGCATTAGTGACTCTGAACTACATGTGTAACATTTACATTTTTGTATTTAATCACATTATTGCTGAATGAAAAGTTGTAATTTATGGCTTTCTTTCATGGGTTTTCTAATAACAAAAGCATATTTTTTATCAATAGAAGTTAAGCGATACTTAGCGTTAGCCTTATGCAAGTAATAAACTAAAAAAACTGCGTGTTTGTTGTCATGGTAACGGAGCACGGAGTTTGACAGACACATGTCTCGGCTCAGATTGATATGAAATCAGCCGCTTTCATTTCAATGCAAATAAAGCCAACAAACAGTTGAGCAGCTCATTCTGAGTCGTTTTGGACGTACCTTTTGTCACAGACTCTGTAGATGCAGTTAAAAAACACGGAAAACACGGCGTGTGTGGCACTTCCGCGTAGGCGCGCGCACATGTCAGTGTCTCTAGCGTAATAAGCGTAGATCCATGGCGTAACTTCTATGTTCAAAAGGAGCTTTCTGGAGCGCCCCAAAGTCGCTATTTTCCTATGGAGAAAACCCATAGTGACTTTTAATTGTGATTTGATTGGCCAAAAATCCCCATTGATTTTCTATGAAGTATGAACATGTGACTGTGTCCACACTAATGTGACCGTGACACTAATGTGACCGTGACACTGTGTCCACACTAATGTGACTGTGACACTGTGTCCACACTAATGTGACCGTGACACTGTGTCCACTCTAATGTGACCGTGACACTGTGTCCACACTAATGTGACCGTGACACTGTGTCCACACTAATGTGACCGTGACACTGTGTCCACACTAATGTGACCGTGACACTGTGTCCACACTAATGTGACCGTGACACTGTGTCCACTCTAATGTGACCGTGACACTGTGTCCACACTAATGTGACCGTGACACTGTGTCCACACTAATGTGACCGTGACACTGTGTCCACACTAATGTGACTGTGACACTGTGTCCACACTAATGTGACCGTGACACTGTGTCCACACTAATGTGACCGTGACACTGTGTCCACACTAATGTGACCGTGACACTGTGTCCACACTAATGTGACTGTGACACTGTGTCCACACTAATGTGACCGTGACACTGTGTCCACACTAATGTGACCGTGAGACTGTGTCCACACTAATGTGACTGTGACACTGTGTCCACACTAATGTGACTGTGACACTGTGTCCACACTAATGTGACCGTGAGACTGTGTCCACACTAATGTGACCGTGACACTGTGTCCACTCTAATGTGACCGTGACACTGTGTCCACACTAATGTGACCGTGAGACTGTGAGACTGTGTCCACACTAATGTGACCGTGACATTGTGTCCACACTAATGTGACCGTGGGACTGTGTCCACACTAATGTGACCGTGAGACTGTGAGACTGTGTCCACACTAATGTGACTGTGAGACTGTGTCCACACTAATGTGACCGTGAGACTGTGTCCACACTAATGTGACCGTGACACTGCGTCCACACTAATGTGACCGTGAGACTGTGTCCACACTAATGTGACCGTGACACTGTGTCCACACTAATGTGACCGTGACACTGTGTCCACACTAATGTGACCGTGACACTGTGTCCACACTAATGTGACCGTGACACTGTGTCCACACTAATGTGACCGTGAGACTGTGTCCACACTAATGTGACTGTGACACTGTGTCCACACTAATGTGACTGTGACACTGTGTCCACACTAATGTGACCGTGAGACTGTGTCCACACTAATGTGACCGTGACACTGTGTCCACACTAATGTGACCGTGACACTGTGTCCACACTAATGTGACCGTGACACTGTGTCCACACTAATGTGACCGTGACACTGTGTCCACACTAATGTGACCGTGAGACTGTGAGACTGTGTCCACACTAATGTGACCGTGAGACTGTGTCCACACTAATGTGACCGTGACATTGTGTCCACACTAATGTGACCGTGACACTGTGTCCACACTAATGTGACCGTGACACTGTGTCCACACTAATGTGACCGTGAGACTGTGAGACTGTGTCCACACTAATGTGACCGTGAGACTGTGTCCACACTAATGTGACCGTGACATTGTGTCCACACTAATGTGACCGTGGGACTGTGTCCACACTAATGTGACCGTGAGACTGTGAGACTGTGTCCACACTAATGTGACTGTGAGACTGTGTCCACACTAATGTGACCGTGAGACTGTGTCCACACTAATGTGACCGTGACACTGTGTCCACACTAATGTGACCGTGACACTGTGTCCACACTAATGTGACCGTGAGACTGTGTCCACACTAATGTGACCGTGAGACTGTGAGACTGTGTCCACACTAATGTGACCGTGAGACTGTGTCCACACTAATGTGACCGTGACATTGTGTCCACACTAATGTGACCGTGACACTGTGTCCACACTAATGTGACCGTGACACTGTGTCCACACTAATGTGACCGTGAGACTGTGAGACTGTGTCCACACTAATGTGACCGTGAGACTGTGTCCACACTAATGTGACCGTGACATTGTGTCCACACTAATGTGACCATGGGACTGTGTCCACACTAATGTGACCGTGAGACTGTGAGACTGTGTCCACACTAATGTGACTGTGAGACTGTGTCCACACTAATGTGACCGTGAGACTGTGTCCACACTAATGTGACCGTGACACTGTGTCCACACTAATGTGACCGTGACACTGTGTCCACACTAATGTGACCGTGAGACTGTGTCCACACTAATGTGACCGTGACACTGTGTCCACTCTAATGTGACCGTGACACTGTGTCCACACTAATGTGACCGTGACACTGTGTCCACACTAATGTGACCGTGACACTGTGTCCACTCTAATGTGACCGTGACACTGTGTCCACACTAATGTGACCGTGACACTGTGTCCACACTAATGTGACCGTGACACTGTGTCCACACTAATGGGTCCTCCGAGCTCTTTGGGTCCTTGGAGCTTTCTGTGGTGCTGATCCTTGTGCAGGTTTAGCATTCGAAGGGTTTAACGAGTCCAAGGTCTGTTGACTTGTGCATTCTTTACTGATAAAGATTTCCGCTCCAGTCATTGCTGAAAGCAGAGTTTTGGAGACAATGGAACCCTCTCCCTGATGGGGGAGGGGCCCCTGGGGTCCACGACCTGGTGTGTCCTGGCAGAGGTTCAGATCAAGAGCCGAAGGGAGGCAGGCTCGTTTTGTCCTTTTTATCTGACCTCAGAGGTGTGGCCTAGAGTGAGAGTGACTTTAACTCTTAGTCAAACTTATTCATAATTTGGACAAATTTAACTTAAACTAGCAAACAAAATACTGCAGCATTGTCAATGAACACACATCATTATGAGGAAGTACATTAAATATGACATGAGCACATTTCAAACACAATTCTTAAGGCAAACTAAACTAAAACATGATTTAGTTACAAGTTAAGATCACACAGAAGCATTAAGTCAGTTTAGATATGAAATACAGTCATTAAGGACTTAATCCTGAGAAACTTTACATCTTGTTCTTTATCAGAGGTGTTGACCCGAAGGGGGAGGGGCTCTGGTGAGGACAGTGTTCTGGTCCATGGGGGGTCAGAGGTGACATTCCTGAGACATCCAACAATTTACTTTGCTTTCCGCAACAATGTCTTCAATTGTGAAAAGGTTTTTCAAAGGTCTTTTTGGGACAAATGGGTCCCCTACACAGTGTATGTCAAAATAAATTCAAAACAAATTATCTTGGCATTTAAAATATTAAAACCCAGGTAGAAGTATTTCAGTCATAGGCAAAACAGTCTTGAGCTTAGAAGGCTATTCCAGACCTTTGCCCCATAGTCCTGACTCTGGCACCAGCAGGAGGCCGGTCCATGTTTAGTCCTGACTCTGGCACCAGCAGGAGGCCGGTCCATGTTTAGTCCTGACTCTGGCACCAGCAGGAGGCCGGTCCATGTTTAGTCCTGACTCTGGCACCAGCAGGAGGCCGGTTCCTGAGAACAGGACTAATGTGATGGTACTTCCTGGTTCAAGTCAGGACCCGAGCAGCAGCGTTCTGGATGTACTGCAGCTGTTTTACTTTGATTTAGGTTTGAGTAGGGGAAAAGATGATAAGATCATGTTCTATTATATTTGACCAAACCAGAAAAGTCCATTATTAATGTGATGCATTTTCTTCAAGAAGTTGGTCCAATGTCTAGATACAAAATAAGACTTACCCATTTAAATGCAAACGGACTCGCTTAGATATTAAAGTGTGGCGCTCCATAAAGACCTATCAACAATTTTGGAGGGAAAATATTCCCCTCTTTTTATAACTATAAAAAAATCTGTTCCAGACTCTTCCAACCTCCATCTCCAACCGGCTGTTCGATGATGGAATAAAGCAATCTCAAGTTATGGCAGGGTAAATACCTCGGATCCCATACAAAACTTTACAGCTATCAAAATAAAAAGTAGGCAGGGTTTACCTGGTTCAGAGCTGTGCAGGTGCAGAATATGAAACATCTTGAGATTGGTGTTGTGCCTGTGGTTCCAGTGCAGGGAGGAGGAGGCAGAGTCTGTTCTGTGACATGGATCATCAAAACAATAAACTAAACAAAGATGTTAAAATCTTAAATTTGTAAACCTTTATACAAAAGGTATGAAGTTTGTTTATACCAGATTGTAAAGGAGAATCGTACGAAGAGCTTTGATGAGTTGAGAGAATCCTTTGGCTTAGACAAACAGGACTTTTACATTTTAGAAATAATTATAAGCAAGAAATGAAAAAGAAAGATGACCATCATAGCCCTTTGACTGAAATATTCATGAAAGCTAATAAATCTGAACTTTCAAGGGGAATAATATCTAAATTATCAGAATCAGAATAAGTTTATCCATCCTTCCATCCATCCATGTACCCCGCCTAAGGCCCGAAGTCACTGGGATAGGCTCCAGTCACCCGCGACCCCGAAAGGGAACAAGCGGTAGAAAATGGATGGATGGATAGAATAAGTTTAGTGCCATTTGTCCTGGTGCAACACAAACAACAAACACTGAATACTTTATACAAAAACGAGATGATATGTACATTCTAAATAAAATATAAAGTATAAAGTTATGTAAGGCAATAGGAAGTGACAGTGTAGTGAGTATAAGGTGCTTAGGAAGTGTTCATGAGTTCAACTGCAGAGGGAAAGAAACTGTTCTTGTGACGAGAGGTTCTGCTTCAAATGGACCTTAGCCTCCTGCCTGAGGGGAGTGGCCTCCTGCCTGAGGGGAGTGGCCTCCTGCCTGAGGGGAGTGGTGTCCTGCCTGAGGGGAGTGGCCTCCTGCCTGAGGGGAGTGGCCTCCTGCCTGAGGGGAGTGGCCTGCTGCCTGAGGGGAGTGGCCTCCTGCCTGAGGGGAGTGGCCTCCTGCCTGAGGGGAATGGCCCTCTGCCTGAGGGGAGTGGCCTCCTGCCAAAGGGGAGTGGCCCTCTGCCTGAGGGGAGTGGTTCGAATAGTCCGTGTGCCGAGTGAGAAGGGTCGGCTGTGATCCGACCTCACGTCCTAGAGGCGGTCACTCTACTGACCACAGGAAGGGTCAATGGGAAAGAGAAGGTCACTTTGTTCTGGAGGATGAAGAGTGGGAAAATATGTTGTAACAAAAGTAATGTTTGGAGGGAGTTCTGTTGGGAAAGTGTGTCTGGTTTCTTTCTAAGCCCATGTCAAAGTGCCCATTACTCACAGGGAAATGCAGACTGTTGGAGAGGATGTGACCACGCTCACGACACGCTCACGACACGCTCACAACACGCTCACAACACGCCCACAACACGCTCACGACACGCTCATGACACGCTCACGACACGCTCACATCACGCCCACAACACGCTCACAACACGCTCACAACACGCCCACAACACGCCCACAACACGCTCACAACACGCACACAACACGCCCACAACACGCACACAACACGCCCACAACACGCACACAACACGCTCACAACACGCACACAACACGCTCACCTCAAGCCCACAACACGCTCACAACACGCCCACAACACGCTCACAACACGCCCACAACATGCACACAATACGCCCACAACACGCTCAAAACACGCCCACAACACGCACACAACACGCTTACAACACGCCCACAACACACTCACAACACGCCCACAACACCCTCACAACACGCACACAACACGCCCACGACACACTTACGACACGCCCACAACACACTCACAACACGCTCACAACACGCTCACAACACGCCCACAACACGCTCACGACACGCACACAACACGCCCACAACAAGCCCACAACACGCACACAACACGCCCACAACACGCACACAACACGCACACAACACGCCCACAACACGCACACAACACGCACACAACACGCTCACAACACGCTCACAACACGCCCACAACACGCACACAACACGCCCACAACACGCACACAACACGCTCACCACAAGCCCACAACACGCTCACAACACGCCCACAACACGCTCACAACACGCCCACAACACGCACACAACACGCTTACAACACGCCCACAACACACTCACAACACGCCCACAACACCCCCACAACACGCACACAACACGCCCACGACACACTCACGACACGCTCACAACACGCCTACAACACGCCCACAACACGCCCACAACACGCCCAAAACACGCACACAACACGCTCACAACACGCACACAACACGCTCACAACACGCCCACAACACGCACACAACACGCTCACAACACGCACACAACACGCCCACAACACGCACACAACACGCTCACAACACGCACACAACACGCACACAACACGCACACAACACGCTCACAACACGCCCACAACACGCTCACAACACGCACACAACACGCTCACAACACGCACACAACACGCCCACAACACGCCCACAACACGCCCAAAACACGCACACAACACGCTCACAACACGCACACAACACGCTCACAACACGCCCACGACACGCCCACAACACGCCCACAACACGCACACGACACGCTCACGACACGCACACAACACGCCCACAACACGCCCACAACACGCTCACAACACGCCCACAACACGGCCACAACACGCTCACAACACGCTCACAACACGCCCACAACACGCACACAATACGCCCACAACACGCTCACAACACGCTCAAAACACGCCCACAACACGCTCACAACACGCCCACAACACGCCCACAACACACCCACGACACGCCCACGACACGACCACGACACGCTCACGACACGCCCACAACACGCTCACAACACGCTCACGACACGCCCACGGCACGCCTACGGCACGCCCACGACACGCACACGACCACAACACGCTCACAACACGCTCACAACACGCCCACAACACGCCCACAACACGCCCACAACGCACCCACAACGCGCCCACAACACGCACACAACACGCCCACAACACGCCCACAACACGCCCACGACACGCACACGACACGACCACGACACGCTCACGACACACCCACAACATGCTCACAACACGCTCACGACACGCCCACAACACGCACACAACACGCCCACAACACGCACACAACACGCTCACAACATGCACACAACACGCCCACAACACGCCCACAACACGCACACAACACGCTCACAACACGCCCACAACACGCCCACAACACGCCCACAACACGCCCACAACACGCACACAACATGCCCACAACACGCACACAACACGCTCACGACACGCACACAACACGCACACAACACGCCCACAACATGCACACAATACGCCCACGGCACGCCCACGACACGCCCACAACATGCTCACAACACGCTCTCAACACGCCCACAACACGCCCACAACACGCCCACAACACGCCCACAACACGCCCACGACACGCCCATGACACGCACACGACACGCTCACAACACGCCCACAACACGCTCACGACACGCACACAACACGCACACAACACGCCCACAACACGCCCACAACACGCCCACAACACGCCCACGACACGCCCATGACACGCACACGACACGCTCACAACACGCCCACAACACGCCCACAACACGCCCACAACATGCACACAACACGCTCACAACACACCCACAACACGCACACAACACGCACACAACACGCACACAACACGCACACAACACGCACACAACACGCACACAACACGCTCACAACACACCCACAACACGCCCACAACACGCACACAACACACCCACAACACGCACACAACACGCACACAACACGCACACAACACGCTCACAACACACCCACAACACGCCCACAACACGCACACAACACGCTCACAACACGCCCACAACACGCCCACAACACGCACACAACACGCTCACAACACGCCCACAACACGCCCACAACACGCCCACAACGCGCCCACAACACGCCCACAACACGCACACAACACGCTCACAACACGCCCACAACACGCCCACAACGCGCCCACAACGCGCCCACAACACGCACACAACATACTCACAACACGCCCACAACAGGCCCAAGACACGCCCACGACACGCCCAGTGTTTGCAGCTGCAGCGCTCTCTCTGCAGCTGGGACACAAACCTGGCTCTGGGATTGTGCTGATGAGACCTAACTTAGTCACTTGTACTAGATGACATGGGAGCCCTCGTTACTCGAGTACTCTGACTTGCATGAATAGGTTTTCAAGCAGCGTTTGCCAGTCACTGCACTCAAACACCATGAATGTGTAATGAGAGTGGAGCTGGTGGATGACAGCTGAGTCCCAACTGTCCCACGGTGTCCCCCCTTTTGGAGATCATCTGCTTTGAGTTTATGGATTTGTTGGTTTTCAGAGGAGACATGTTCATCCCGGAGGTGGAAGTAGACTTCACCTGACTGAGCAGATTGTGGAAAGACATTTAATGAGTCAGCGTTCGTTTAAGGCGCTCTGGGGAGGCAGGGTCCCATGGAGAGGCTGTAAATGGATGTATGAAAGCACAGAAAGCGAAATAACAGGTCTGGAGCAGCCTAGGACTTAATGTCCTAATTATTTATAATATATATTTATTATTATATAAAAAATATATTTGAGTTTACTTTAACTGGACCCGAAAAAAGGCTGCGTTTGAAATTAAAAAAAATTAAACACAACGGAACACTTACTTTGAAAAGCGTGGCCTCTTCACTGATCTGACCTGTAACTTCTTCTTGGTGTCACCTGCTCTTCTCCACGGAGGTGAGTTTAATGCCATACTGTGGAATATTCCATGCAAACATGAAGACAAGCAGAGCAGTTATAGTGCACCTTTAACTCTACAACCTCTACTTCCACAGTTGAGAGAAGTGTGAGAGCCAAGTACATCAAGGACAAGGCTCCTACAGAGGATGTGCTCAGTGAATGTCTCAAGACAATGAGGAACAGAGGATGAGGTGCTGGAGGGACCATCATAGGAGGACACGCCCCTACATGGGATGACACACCCCTACATGGGAAGATACGCCCCTACATGAGAGGACACACCTCTACATGGGAGGACATGCCCGTACATGAGAGGACACGCCCATACATGAGAGGACACACCTCTACATGGGAGGACAAGACCCTACATGGGAGGACAAGCCCCTACATGGGAGGATACGCCCCTACACAGGAGGACACGCCCCTACATGGGAGGACAAGCCCCTACATGAGATGGCACGCCCCTACATGGGAGGACACGCCCCTACATGAGAGGACACGCCCCTACATGAGAGGACACGCCCCTACATGGGAGGGCACGCCCCTACATGGGAGGACACGCCCCTACATGAGAGGACACGCCCCTACATGGGAGGGCACGCCCCTACATGGGAGGACACGCCCCTACATGAGAGGACACGCCCCTACATGGGAGGACAAGCCCCTACATGAGAGAACACGCCTCTACATGGGAGGACACGCCCCTACATGGGAGGACACGCCTCTACATGGGAGTACACGCCCCTACATGAGAGGACACGCCTCTACATGAGAGGAAAAGCTCCTACATGGGAGGACACGCCCCTACATGGGAGGACAAGCCCCTACATGAGAGGACACGCCTCTACATGGGAGGACACGCCCCTACATGGGAGGACACGCCCCTACATGGGAGGACACGCCTCTACATGGGAGGACACGCCCCTACATGGGAGGACAAGCCCCTACATGGGAGGACACGCCTCTACATGGGGGGACACGCCCCTACATGGGGGGACACGCCCCTACATGGGGGGACACACCCCTACATGGGAGGACAAGCCCCTACATGAGAGGACACGCCTCTACGTGGGAGGACACACCCCTAGATGGGAGGACACGCCCGTACATGGGGGACACGCCTCTACGTGGGAGGACACGCCCCTAGATGGGAGGACACGCCCCTACATGGGATGTACCACTAGAACATAACTGAAGTGGCTGATATCACGAAATCCTACCAATGGTTAGAAAGAGCCGGTCTGAAGGACAGAGGCCCTGATCATGGCAGGACAGGGGCAGGACAGGGGCAGGACAGGAGCAGGACCTGAACACCAGATCAATAGAGGCCCAGATCTACCACCAGACAAGATCCAAGGTGTAGGCTGTGGGGGGCCCTGAGACCATCCCACACATAACTGCAGGTGCAGATGCTGCAGGGACAGCACACATGGAGCTCCATCACCAGGAGCTGACATAGTGTAAGAAACATCTGTGCAGAGTATGAGCTGGAGACCCCAAGGACAAAGTGGGAAACACCTCCAAAGGTGGAGAACGACCGAGCCAAGGTCCTCTGGGACTTCCAGATACAGACAGAATGGTAATGGAGAACCAACCGGACATAGTGGTGGTCTCAAGGGTCAGAGGAAAGCCGTGGTGGTGGACATTGCAGTGCATCATGGGATGGAAACATAACATGAGAAACTAGAGAAATACCATGGCCTGACCATGTGACGTGTCTGATCTGCTGTTGTTCCAGGTATACTCAGTCTGTTGTCTCTGGAGAAGTGAATCCCAGTCGTGAGCCAAAAGCTTCTCTCTGCACCTGCTTCCTGATTTCACTTGTAGACATTTTCTGTACACATATTGGTACAAAAAAACAGATGAACAGAAAAGAACAAATTCAATAAAAATTACATATTAATTTGTTTCAATTTATTGTTGTACGCCCGAAATCACAGAGGTTGCCTTGATGGGCAACTAAGTCCCACTTTGTTCCCATGTGGTTACACAGGCTGTGCCTGGGCTCAACTTATTTAGGAGAAATGCTGGTATTAAGACTTAAGTTTTGATTAATTCTAGTAGAATAATTCAGGGGAACCTGACTTTAATGCCACTCTGCGAATGTCAGCCACTCTCAGGTCTCACGTGTCCAAGGCTCAGATGTGGAGCATGGCCTCTCACGTTGTTGTTGTTGTTGTTGTTGTTTTATGGTGGTTGGCATCCAATTGTTGCATTACCGCCAGACTTTATTCCTCAGACTTTTCGTAGTCCTCAGACTCTGTCGCAGTCCGTAAAAGTACTCCTTCCATTGCTTTGGTGTTACAAAGCCCATAAGGTCATGATATGTATTTGTGACTAGAATAGTTGTTGTTGTTGTTGTTGTTGTTGTTGTTTTATGGCGGTTGGCATCCGAGTGTTGCATTACCGCCAGACTTTATTCCTCAGACGTTTCGTAGTCCTCAGACTCTGTCGTAGTCCGTAAAAGTACTCCTCCCATTGCTTTGGCGTTACAAAGCCCATGAGGTCATGATGTGTTTTTGTGACTAGAATAGTTGTTGTGTTGTTGTTGTTGTTGTTGTTTCAGAGACCGACCGGCTTTATTCCAGGGAGACTCTTCTTCATCTTCCTCTCCTTCTTTGACGTTCGGTGCTTCCACCGTACAGCTTTATTCTTTAGGCTTCATTCTATACCTGCTCCTGGCTGCATCGTCTGAGGAATAAAGTCTGGCGGTAATGCAACACTCGGATGCCAACCGCCATAAAACAACAACAACAACAACAACATTCTATAGGCTTTAATATTTCCACTGATGTCGCTGCTTGGTAGCCGTGCGTCTACGAGACTGGACGAGGACAGGAGACCACCCCCACCCCCATCTCGTCACTCTGATCACTCTGACTCCCCAAAAGCAGACCCCCATCACTCCGACTCCCACTCAGCGCCTCCAGCCCGTTCTCCACACCTGCCCAACCAAGCTCCCCCGCTCCAAGGAATCTCCCCGCAGCCCCAGCAACGATCCCGATCCCCTCAGCTCTGCCCCGAGTCTGAGCAGCACAGCTCACAACATCCACCACAAAGTGCACAAAATCCTCTCCATCCCATTAATTCTGGAACCTGCACACTTGGGACCTCCACTCTTGAAACCTTCACACTTCTTGGGAGCCACGCTGGCCTTTCTCATTTCGCCCTGGCTGGGAGCAGCGCTGGCTCCTCTCTCTGTATTTACTCTAAACTCGTTACTTGAAACTTTCTTGACTGCATCTGCATAGGAAATACCTTGAGAGACCTTTATTTTATGCACCTCAGCAGCTCTTTTGCTAAACCTGCATCCCCCGTAGGCAGAGCTATGTTCTTCCCCACAGTTACAGCACTTCAGTTTTGCCCCCACGTCACACTTCCCACACTCATGATCTCCTGCACATTTACCACATCTTTGCCTCCCTCTGCAGACCGCTGCAATATGCCCAAAACGCTGGCACTTGAAGCAACGCAGGGGCGGTGGAACATATGGCCTAACGTCATGACACATGAACCCAATGAACACCTTACTAGGCAGGCACCTCTCTTCAAGTGTTACCATTACCGAC
Organism: Eucyclogobius newberryi; assembly: GCF_026437365.1. Classification (NCBI taxonomy): domain Eukaryota; kingdom Metazoa; phylum Chordata; class Actinopteri; order Gobiiformes; family Gobiidae; genus Eucyclogobius; species Eucyclogobius newberryi. The sequence continues at coordinate 40,087,269 of NW_027316278.1, read as the reverse complement.
AAGCTGCCACATCTCACCACAGACCGGGTCACCTTCAACCGCCTAGCGTCCACCACCGTAGCTCCAGTCAAATTCTCCTTAACTTCATCCACAGACGTCGCCGTAGGGACACCTACGATAACTCCTCTGACCGTGTTTCTTTCAGCATCAGACACAAGAATGTCCTTTCCACCCAGACGTTTAGTTCCAATCGCCTTCCGTTGCTGAGCCGCGTCCTTGCACACGACCAGCAGCGAGCCATCTCTAAGGACACTCGCACTCTTGATCACTCCCACAGCTACAGTTAGGCTCTTTGACAATGCCACTGAATTCCACTCCTTAAAGGATGCACTATCCTGTGCAAGCTTTATGATCACCTTACAGTCACTGCTCTCACTCCGGATATCAATAGCTTCAGCCTCATCCTGCTGCTCATTCCCAGAACCCTCGGACGAGCTAAGGGACTTTTTACGTTTCCGGGCATGTGCAGCCAGAAAAGGCTGCTCCTCCACGCCGTCCAGAACGTCTTCGACCACCGATCCACTCTCCTCCGCCATCTCCCGTCTCTCCAGCCTTCTTTGGTGTTTTATGGCGGCTGGTATTTACATTCCCTCTCACGTGTTTGCGTCCTCAGAGCTCTTTGCGTCCTCAGAGTTCTTTGCGTCCTCAGAGCTCTGGGTCCTCAGAGCTCTTTGGGTCCTCAGAGCTCTTTGCGTCCTCAGAGCTCTTTGCCTCCTCAGAGCTCTTTGCGTCCTCAGAGCTCTTTGCGTTCTCAGAGCTCTTTGCGTTCTCAGAGCTCTTTGCGTTCTCAGAGCTCTTTGCGTTCTCAGAGCTCTTTGCGTCCTCAGAGCTCTTTGCGTCCTCAGAGCTCTTTGGGTTGTTGTTGTTGTTGTTGTTTTATGGCGGTTGGCATCCGAGTGTTGCATTACCGCCAGACTTTATTCCTCAGACGTTTCGTAGTCCTCAGACTCTGTCGTAGTCCGTAAAAGTGCTCTTTGGGTCCTCAGAGCTCTTTGGGTCCTCAGAGCTCTTTGCGTCCTCAGAGCTCTTTGCCTCCTCAGAGCTCTTTGCGTCCTCAGAGCTCTTTGCGTCCTCAGAGCTCTTTGCGTCCTCAGAGCTCTTTGGGTCCTCAGAGTTCTTTGCGTCCTCAGAGTTCTTTGGGTCCTTGTAGCTGGTTTGGCGTTTGATAAGTCCAAGGTCCGTTGAGTTCACCTCACGTCTGTGGATGAAGTTAAGGAGAATTTGACTGGAGCTAAGGTGGTGGACGCTAGGCGGTTGAAGGTGACCCGGTCTGGGGTAAGATGTGACAGCTTGTCGGTAATGGTAACACTTGAAGGGAGGTGCCTGCCTAGTAAGGTGTTCATTGGGTTCATGTGCCATGACGTTAGGCCATATGTTCCGCCGCCCCTGCGTTGCTTTAAGTGCCAGCGCTTTGGGCATATTGCAGCGGTCTGTAGAGGGAGGCAAAGATGTGGTAAATGTGCAGGAGATCACGAGTATGGGAAGTGTGACGTGGGAGCAAAACTGAAGTGCTGTAACTGTGGGGAAGAACATAGCTCTGCCTACGGGGATGCAGGTTTAGCAAAAGAGCTGCTGAGGTGCATAAAATAAAGGTCTCTCAAGGTGTATCCTATGCAGATGCAGTCAAGAAAGTTTCAAGTAACGAGTTTAGAGTAAATACAGAGAGAGGAGCCAGCGCTGCTCCCAGCCAGGGCGAAATGAGAAAGGCCAGCGTGGCTCCCAAGAAGTGTGAAGGTTTCAAGAGTGGAGGTCCCAAGTGTGCAGGTTCCAGAATTAATGAGAATACCCTGGTTGTGGATAGAGAGGATTTTGTACTCTTTATGGTGGATGTTGTAAACTGTGCTGCTCAGACTCAAAGCAGAACTGAAAGGATCAGGATCATTGCTAAAGCTGCAGGGAGATTCCTTGGAACAAAGGAGCTTGATTGGGCAGATATAGAAAACAGGCTAAAGGCGCTAAATGGGAGTCGGAGTGATGGGGGTCTGCTTTTGGGGAGTCAGGGTGATCAGAGTGACGAGATGGGGGTGGGGGTGGTCTCCTGTCCTCGTCCAGTTGTTGTTGTTGTTGTTGTTGTTGTTTTATGGCGGTTGACATCCGAGTGTTGCATTACCGCCAGACTTTATTCCTTAGACTTTGTCGTAGTCCTAAAAGTTCTTCTTCCAGTGCCTTGACTTCCAGTGCTTTGTCCTCAGACTCTGTCGTAGTCCGTAAAAGTACTCCTTCCATTGCTTTGGTGTTACAAAGCCCATGAGGTCATGATATGTCTTTGTGACTAGAATAGTTGTTGTTGTTTCAGAGACCAACCGGCTTTGTAACACTTGGATAAGTCTGAGGACTACGAAACGTCTGAGGAATAAAGTCTGGCGGTAATGCAACACTCGGATGCCAACCGCCATAAAACAACAACAACAACAACAACAACAACCGGCTTTATTCCAGGGAGACCCTTCTTCATCTTCCTCTCCTTCTTTGACGTTCGGTGCTTCCACCGTACAGCTTTATTCTTTAGGCTTCATTCTATAGGCTTTAATATTTCCACTGATGTCGCTGCTTGGTAGCCGTGCGTCTACGAGACTGGACGAGGACAGGAGACCACCCCCACCCCCATCTCGTCACTCTGATCACCCTGACTCCCCAAAAGCAGACCCCCATCACTCCGACTCCCATTTAGCGCCTTTAGCCTGTTTTCTATATCTGCCCAATCAAGCTCCTTTGTTCCAAGGAATCTCCCTGCAGCTTTAGCAATGATCCTGATCCTTTCAGTTCTGCTTTGAGTCTGAGCAGCACAGTTTACAACATCCACCATAAAGAGTACAAAATCCTCTCTATCCACAACCAGGGTATTCTCATTAATTCTGGAACCTGCACACTTGGGACCTCCACTCTTGAAACCTTCACACTTCTTGGGAGCCACGCTGGCCTTTCTCATTCTGCCCTGGCTGGGAGCAGCGCTGGCTCCTCTCTCTGTAGATACTCTAAACTCGTTACTTGAAACTTTCTTGACTGCATCTGCATAGGATATACCTTGAGAGACCTTTATTTTATGCACCTCAGCAGCTCTTTTGCTAAACCTGCATCCCCCGTAGGCAGAGCTATGTTCTTCCCCACAGTTACAGCACTTCAGTTTTGCTCCCACGTCACACTTCCCATACTCGTGATCTCCTGCACATTTACCACATCTTTGCTTCCCTCTACAGACCGCTGCAATATGCCCAAAGCGCTGACACTTAAAGCAATGCAGGGGCGGTGGAACATATGGCCTAACGTCATGGCACATGAACCCAATGAACACCTTACTAGGCAGGCACCTCCCTTCAAGTGTTACCATTACCGACAAGCTGTCACATCTTACCACAGACCGGGTCACCTTCAACCGCCTAGCGTCCACCACCGTAGCTCCAGTCAAATTCTCCTTAACTTCATCCACAGACGTCGCCGTAGGGACACCTACGATAACTCCTCTGACCGTGTTTCTTTCAGCATCAGACACAAGAATGTCATTTCCACCCAGACGTTTAGTTCCAATCGCCTTCCGTTGCTGAGCCGCGTCCTTGCACACGACCAGCAGCGAGCCATCTCTAAGGACACTCGCACTCTTGATCACTCCCACAGCTACAGTTAGGCTCTTTGACAATGCCACTGAATTCCACTCCTTAAAGGATGCACTATCCTGTGCAAGCTTTATGATCACCTTACAGTCTCTGCTCTCACTCCGGATATCAATAGCTTCAGCCTCATCCTGCTGCTCATTCCCAGAACCCTCGGACGAGCTAAGGGACTTTTTACGTTTCCGGGCACGTGCAGCCAGAAAAGGCTGCTCCTCCACGCCGTCCAGAACGTCTTCGACCACCAATCAACTCTCCTCCGCCATCTCCCGTCTCTCCAGACCGGAGACTAGCTCTTCTTCTTCTTCTTCTTCTTCTTTGGTGTTTTATCGTAGTCCTGTCGCATTCCCAAAGTTGTTCTGATGTAAAGCCGGTTGGTCTCTGAAACAACAACAACTATTCTAGTCACAAAGACATGTCATGACCTCATGGGCTTTGTAACACCAAAGCAATGGAAGGAGTACTTTTACGGACTACGACAGTCTGAGGACTACGAAAAGTCTGAGGAATAAAGTCTGGCGGTAATGCAACAATTGGATGCCAACCGCCATAAAACAACAACAACAACAACAACCTCAGTCTTTGCTGAAAGTAGAGTTTTTGGAGACAATGGACTCTCCCTGGTGGGGGAGGGGCCCCCGGGGTCCATCCCGGTGTGTCCTGGCAGATGTTCAGATCAAGAGCCGAAGGGAAGAGAGGCAGAACAGAGGCTCGTCTGCTCTTTTATTTGACCGCGGAGGTGTGGCCTAGAGTGGGAGTGACTTGGTCAAACTTATTCTCAGTTTGGACAAATAGTAGAAAAAGCTTCAGTTGTAGTCATCTGGACTCAGTTTGAAAAAATAGACGTTTCGACTCTCATCCAAGAGTCATTGTCAATAACAGAATCTAGGTCGAGAACTCCGACATTAATACTGTTCTGTGGCAAGACCCGCCCATTGGGAGGAGCCTTCCTGAAGTAGAAAGAGTTGTTTGTTTCAACAGAAACTCCCCCCTTGTATCTACCGAGCCTATTCAGAATCTTAATGGGCTATTAGAAACCTCTTTGTCTTTGTGAGACCCTGGCTCAACCACCCTGAGTACCTGATTAGCATTTGAATGCCCTGGTCCTTTACCTTTCCAGGGGTTCAGTAACCCATTATAAATAACAGGAAGATTAAACCTTAGCCCTCCATTTCTGTTTAAAGAAGGTCTTTCTTTTTTAACAAAAATAGCTTCCTTGACTCCTCTTTCAAACCATCTTTTCTCCCTGCTTAAAACCTTCACATCACCGTCTTCAAACGAGTGATTAGAGGCTTCAAGATGGAGATGCACGGCGCTCTGAGGTCCTGAACTTGTATTTCTTCTGTGCTGATAAAGCCTCTTGTGTAGAGGCTGTTTTGTCTCACCTATGTAACGTTCTTTACAGCTTTCTTCACTGCATTGGATCGAATAAACTACATTGCTCTGTTTTTGAGTCGGCAACTTGTCCTTAGGGTGAACCAGTTTTTGTCTTAAAGTGTTTCCTGGTTTAAAATAAACAGGGACTTCGTGTTGTCTAAAAATTCTCTGCAGTTTTTTCCGAGAGGCCAGACACATAAGGGATAGAAACACCCTTCCTTCTCTGTTCAGTTTCCCTTTTGTCCTGCTTCTTGGTTCTCTTCACTCTGTTGAGAGCCCAAGCGGGGTAACCACAGGCTGAGAGGGCATTTCGGACATGTTTTTCCTCTTTCTTCTTGCCCTCTGAGCTGGTGGGCACACCTTGAGCTCTGTGTTGTAAGGTTCTGATCACCCCCAGCTTGTGCTGTAGTGGGTGGTTGGAGCCAAAGAGCAGATACTGGTCCGTGTGTGTAGGTTTCCTATATACTTCTATTTGGAGTTTCCCGTCCTCTCCTCTGATCGTGGAACAATCAAGAAAGGCCAAGCGATTCTCCTTAGCGTCTTCTCTTGTAAACCTGATATGTGGGTCCACTGCATTGATGTGATCAGAGAAGGTTTCCAGCTCTTGTTTCTTAATTGTTACAAAAGTATCATCGACATAGCGGAGCCACAGTTTTGGGGCTATGCCTGAGAATGAGGACAGTGCCTTCTTCTCAAAGTGCTCCATGTACAGGTTGGCCACTATGGGAGAGACGGGCGAGCCCATGGCACAGCCATGAATCTGTCTGTAAAATTGTCCCCGGAATTGAAAGTAAGTGGTGTTCAGACAGATGTCCAACAGTTTACATATGTGTTCAGGTGTCAGTTTGGTCCTTTCCTGTAGGGTGGTGTCTTCCTGCAGTCTGATCCTCACTGCTGCTACTGCATCAGAGGTCGGGATGCAGGTGAACAGGGACACAACATCATATGAAACCATGAGGTCATCTGGGTCCAGTTGGAGATGTTTCACTTTATCCACAAAGTTGTGCGTGTTTTCCACATGATGTTCCGAATTCCCCACAAGCGGAGCCAATATAGTTGTTAAATGCTTGGCCACATTGTAAGTGATGGAATCTGTGCTGCACACTATGGGTCTGAGTGGAACCTCCTTTTTGTGTATTTTTGGAAGGCCATAAATGCAAGGCATGGCTTCCCCAGGATACAGTCTGTAATACAGAGGCCGGTCTATCGCTTCCTCTTTTTCCAGCCTTTGTAAACAGTCTATCACTTTCTTCTTGTAGCCACTGGTTCAAAAACTGACAAAAACTGGTTCACCCAAAGGACAAGTTGCCGAAAGACGAAAGTATTAATATCGGAGTTCTCGACCTAGATTCTGTTATTGACAATGACTCTTGGATGAGAGTCGAAACGTCTATTTTTTCAAACTGAGTCCAGATGACTATAACTGAAGCTTTTTCTACTATGGAACACGCCTGGACGAATGAGGGATTACACCGACAGTTTGGACAAATATAACTTAAACCAGCAAAAATGACATGTGACCATAAGAAAATAATGCAACATCGTTAATGAACACATCTCATTAGCAGGTAATGAGGGAGTACATTAAATATGACATGAGCACATTTTGAAAACAGTTCTTAAAGGTCCCATAACATGCAAAATGGACTTTTCAGAGCTTTTAACCTTCTTACATTGCTATTTGTGCTTCATATATGTCCAGAGTGTTTTTTTGATTGATTCCCGCAGTGTTTAGCTCTAGTACAGACTATCTCCTTTCCTCCAATCTCCAAACTGACGGGCGGTGGGGCAAGACCGCGTCATCATCTTTTTTGCAGAATGTGCAAGTTGAAGTCATGAAGAAGCCACTCCATGTTTCATAAAAGTATTGGTGGCCTTAAAAGTATACAATAAGCCGTTAAAGTTGGGTAGTTTTCGGGTCTTTTACGTGCTTCGCTGCGGGTGTGACCTATTTTCCATATGAACTGCAGCAGCTCAGTGTTGTCATTTTTTCGACCTGCGACCTTTTCAGCTGCGGAGCATATGACTACTAATCATGCTCTCGCAGCAGCTACCCGTTCTCCTCGAGAGACATTTGTTTCATTAACTTCTCCAGACTTTCTCCAGGGCTTATGATTCTACCACTACTACATCCACCAAACGCCTCAGACGAAAAGAAAGTGCCCCTGGTCCTCATGGCGTAAGTAGTCACAAGATACATTGCAATCCCTGCTACAAGCGAAAATGAAATGCACATCGAAATCTTCCTGTTAGCCGTGAGCTAAGTTGGGAGCTAGGCTAGGCTAGCGCCATGTTCATTGTTCTCGGCTTCTCTGTGGCTTATTTTTCTGTGTTGTTCTGTATTTCTTGACCCGTGGGTTGTGCGGGGTGTGTTTTATGGTGGTGTGGCGTTAGTTTTTGTGATTTTATAGTCACTTTTGCCTCCGGGCCCCGGAGCTAACAGCTTGCTACTGATTTGCTCAATCAAAAGTAAATTTAAAATAAAAGGGTGGGCAAATTAAACAATAAAAGTGATAACTAAATGTAGCCAGGTCAAAATTATAATATTAGTTTTAAGAGCTAGTTGCAATTCTCCGTTTAGCCAGCAGATGTCACTGTGATAAAAGCGCGACAGCCGAGTGCCTCGTTGAGAGAGAACAGAAAATGGTTTGTATATTGTGAATCTTTCTTTAAAATGAGCTTTGAATACAAAAATAATCTTTGATATTGTTAGACAGCGCTTTAAACAGCATCATCTTCTAAGATTATTGTCCTGTAAATTTATAGAAAACAAGGATCGATGTAGATCGACGTCTAGTCCTATGAAGCGTGTCATTACTGACGTGGGGGAAGTTTGAAACTATGTGACGGCGTGAGTTGAAATATCAGACAAATTTCATGTTTATTAAGGTTTAAGATTGTGTTTTTGGTCTGTGCTTGTGGTTAATGCAGAGGGAGACAGCACTGCTCGTGGTCTGAGTCTGTTTGCTTTTTTCAAGTGAGTTAAAGTTCATTGTCATACAGTGATTCTAATGCAATTTTGTTTTCATTGTATCCACAGTCCAATGTATAGATTAAGCTGTGTTTATTCTTTGTGTTTTTATAGGATAAGCCCACTACTGTACACACTACTTTTATTTTATCTTATTTCGTCTTGTTGTGACCACATTTGAATACTGAGGTTCCAGACACATGTTGGACTGTAAAATATTTTTGAGAAAGCCAAATCAAACCAAAATGATGCTGTTCTCCTCCTGAGGACAGTCATGAAATAAAAGAGCCACATTATTGTTTGGAGCTGCTGTGTCTGGTCCATTATTTTACCACCTGGCCACATATAATGATGTAGATAATGTAGTAGGGCCGATATTCTAAGAATTCAAGAAAATTATTTAGGATAAAATTGTATTTTTAAATTCATCCCAGACTTCTGGATGGTAGAGATGTGATTTGTTAACATGAAAATAAAATTTCACTTAACTGTTTGTGTAGATTGTTACCGTTAGCGATTAGTGTAATAAACATTTCTAAGGTTGTTCTGATGCACCAAAAAGTCAGTGTGACATCTGTAGAGGAGGGGAGGGGCTTATCTCAATGAGATGCAAATGAGCACATTTGTCCTCCTTGTGGCCCAGGTCAGGAATGTTTGAGGCCAGTTTTCTCTGAAAAAGGAATTCAGAGGTGTTTACATTCAAATGACCACAACTTATTCAAATATTATCAGATATACATGGCTGAGACATCATTGTATAGCTTTGAATCTACACTTTCAGATCCCGCGAATAACTCAAAATGTCTCTGGGGAGACTTGTTCCTGGTTTTCATATGGTCGGGCACATATTGCCTTATATCCTGCACATGGACGCAAGTACAATTGGGTTGGGAGCTGTCTTTTATCAAGAACAAGATGGTCAGCTCCGAGTCATTGCCTATGCAAGCAGCGGCTTGTCTCAAAGTGAAACTCAAATTTCTCGCTTTGAAATGGAGTGTTACAGAAAGGTTTCATGACTCTCTATATGGTGCAAGCTTCACAGTGGTCACGGATAACAATCCTCTCACTTATGTTCTCACTTATGTTCTCACTTATGTTCTCACTTATGTTCTCACATATGCAAAACTTGATGCCACAAGCCACAGGTGGTTAGCTGCATTGTCCACGTACTCTTTTGAAATGCAATATTGTGCTGGTAAACATCATTTTGATGCTGATGCTCTCTCTCTAGACGTTGCTATGCAGAAGTTCCAGACGACAACGTTCACTCAAGAAAATAATGGGACCTCATACACCAACTAGCATCCGAGCCAGTCGAGACTGCAGAGATATCTCCTGACATCTGTCAGAGCAGCCGGGTTAGGACGTTTCATCAGTTGAGTCAGTCTGACGTTACACTGGTCGAGTCCTTACAGTTTCTGCAGAAGTCATCCCTGCTGGCTTTGCTGAAAAAGAGTTACACGGTTTACCTGTAGTTCCCTCTTTTTCACACACAGATTTGAGGGAAGAAGAGCGTGCCGATCCTGCAGTTCGAGAAGTCATTCGCCAGCTCAATACTGGAGAAAAGATTCCCCCGGCCGTTCGAGAGGAACTTCCTGAGCTCCCTCTGCTGTTCTGGGAGTGGAATCGGTTGGAGCTGGAGGATGGTGTCTTTTACAGAAGAAGACGGGAAGAGGATAAAGTTGTTCTTCAACTCGTTTTGCCACCAGCCTTGCGTTCTACAGTTCTGAAGAGTCTCCACAATGACGTGGGCCGTATGGACATAGAGCGGACGTTGGATTTGTGGAGCACTTTATCAAGACCTGTGACTGGTGCATGCAACGCAAAACACCACCTGAAAGAGCAGCTCCATTGGTGAACATTCAAACTAATCGCCCTCTGGAACTGTTGTGCATGGACTTTTTATCAATTGAACCAGATAGTAGCAATAAAACAGACATTCAACCACAGGCTGAGAGGGCATGCCCTCTCAGCCTGTGGTTACCCCGCTTGGGCTCTCAACAGAGTGAAGAGAACCAAGAAGCAGGACAAAAGGGAAACTGAACAGAGAAGGAAGGGTGTTTCTATCCCTTATGTGTCTGGCCTGTCGGAAAAACTGCAGAGAATTTTTAGACAACACGAAGTCCCTGTTTATTTTAAACCAGGAAACACTTTAAGACAAAAACTGGTTCATCCTAAGGACAAGTTGCCGACTCAAAAACAGAGCAATGTAGTTTATTCGATCCAATGCAGTGAAGAAAGTTGTAAAGAACGTTACATAGGTGAGACAAAACAGCCTCTACACAAGAGGCTTTATCAGCACAGAAGAAATACAAGTTCAGGACCTCAGAGTGCCGTGCATCTCCATCTTGAAGCCTCTAATCACTCGTTTGAAGACGGTGATGTGAAGGTTTGAAGCAGGAGAAAAGATGGTTTGAAAGAGGAGTCAAGGAAGCTATTTTTGTTAAAAAAGAAAGACCTACTTTAAACAGGAATGGAGAGCTAAGATTCAATCTTCCTGGTATCTATAATGGTATACTGAACCCCTGGAAAGGTAGAGGACCAGGACCAGAACATTTAGATGCTAATCAGGTACTCAGGGTGGTTGAGCCAGGGTCTCACAAAGACAAAGAGGAGACTAATGGCCCATTAAGATTCTGAATAGGCTCGGTAGATACAAAGGGGGGAGTTTCTGTTGAAACAAACAACTCTTTCCACCTCAGGAAGGCTCCTCCCAATGGGCTGGACTTACCACTGAATAGTACAAATATCGGAGTTCTCGACCTAAATTCTTTTCTTGACAATGACTCTTGGATGAAGTCGAAACGTCTAATTTTTCTAACTGAGTCCAGATGACTACAACTGAAGCTTTTTCTACAATGGAACACGCCTGGACGAATGAGGGATTACACCGACCTAATCTTGCATAGAATATACTGTCAGTCTGTGTTTAATGTGACTGACCGTGGCTAAACCAGTTACATGTCTACCCGGAGACATTTTGAGTTATTCACAGATTCTGAAAGTGTGAATTCAAAGCTTTCCAATGATGTCTCACTCATGTAGATCTGATAATATTTGAGTAAGTTGTGGTCATTTGAATGTAAACAACTCTCAAAACCTTTCACTGAGAAAACGGCCTCTAAAGTTTCTCACCGGAGTGAGCCCAGAGTCACAGGGGGGCTCATTTGCATCTCATTGAGATAAACCCTCCCCCCTGTCACACTGACAGCCCCTCCCCCTACAGCTGTCACTGAAGACTCAAGAGGAGTGTTGTTATTGATGGTAACTGGACTTGAATCAGAATTAGAAGTTACTATATTAAAATGGAAATAGTTTGATCAAAGAATCAGAATCGGAATAGGGTTTATTGCCATTTGTCGATAAACAGAATTCACAGGTGATTCAGTGCAACACAAACAACAAAAGATAAGATAAGATAAAATAGCCTTTAATGTCCACACATGGGGAAAGGACAGATAACTTATAGGAAGTTTAAAAAACACTCTTAATAGAAGAACTCTTATAAAAAACACTCTTACAGTTTTTTACGATTGAATAAACACTAAAATCTCAAGTTTAGCCCAATTATCAAAACCTTACACTCAAGTAGCAAAACTCGGCCTCAGATCTGCACCACTGTAACACAATAAGTCACTTCACACTTTGTGCAAAACAACACACACAGTGAAGTGCAACACTGAACACAGTTGTGCATTTAGGCACAGAAGTTTATCAAAATGTCACTTCCTTGCAATTCTAAAGCACTGACTGTCAAATGACCACACCCACGTGCCAAATGACCACACCCATGTGCCAAATGACCACACCCATGTGCCAGCTCATTGAACACTGCCATCAGTCAATCAGGCGCGCAAACACAAGATTGCTTAATTGTAGACACACCAATCAGGTTTAAGCATTATAAAATTACAGACGGTGAGTTCACCAAACTGAACCAAAATGGAAGGAAGAGGAAGAGTGAGGATGAGAGGGGGAATCGGAGGAGGAGGAGAAGGAGGCAGAGGCCGTGCCAGAGGCCGTGCCAGAGGTAGAGGTCGAGGTGGAGGTCGAGGTGGAGGTCGAGGTGGAGGTCGAGGTGGAGGTAGAGGTGGAGGTAGAGGTGGAGGTGGAGGTGGAGGTAGAGGTGGAGGTAGAGGTGGAGGTAGAGGTGGAGGTAGAGGAAGAGGAAGACTTCAAGCAGGAGGAGGTGAAGCTGAAAGGAGAAGAGGTCCAACATTGAGCAATGAAATTCGCGCAACTTTTGTGGACCATGTTGTGAACCATGGATTGACGCTGAGGGAGGCTGGACTGAGAGTCCAGCCTCCCTCAGCAGATTCATCGTGGCATCTGTCATAAGGACATTCAGACTGGAAAACAGGTAAATAACAACAACTTATTTACAGCTTCTTATTGTATGCAACCCATTTCAGCACTTTTGATAACCCTTTCTATGACATTGTACAGTTGGTTACATGTATTTTGTTCTATATAGGATTGAGGGTCGAGGACAACGAGGAGGAAGGGCTCCCCTTTTCACACCACTGCAGGAGAGGGAGATTGTTAATATGGTTTTGGCAAATAATGCCATCAGGCTTCGTGAAATCCAGGCCAAAATTATTGAAGACCAAATATGCTTTCAGAATGTGAATCAGGTCTCTCTGTCCACCATAGCTCATATCCTGAAAGCAAATCAGGTACAAATGAAACAAATGTACCGAGTGCCTTTTGAGAGGAACTCGGAGAGGGTCAAACAGCTGCGGCATGAGTATGTGGAGGCATGTATTGTTCACTTTAGCACTCTGATGTTGCATACTGCACACAGAACCTTTTTTTTACATGTAAATTTACTGTACACTAAATATATGCTAAACTACACAATCTTTTCTTTCACTGTGTTTTAGAGAGTTTCACAAATGGATGCTGAGGCCATTCAGCATGAGTATATCTATATTGACGAGGCGGGGTTCAACCTCTCAAAGGTGAGAAGGAGAGGAAGAAATGTCATTGGCCAGAGGGCAATTATCAGTGTCCCGGGCCAACGTGGGGGTAACATCACCCTTTGCTCTGCAATCACCCAGAATGGGGTCCTCCACCGCCATGCCAACATGGGTCCGTACAAAACACCTCACATTCTTACATTTTTAGACAGAGTATACAACCTCACCATCATAAATAACATGGAACAAATGCAATACATTGTCACCTGGGACAATGTTTCATTCCACCGCTCTGCTCTGGTTCAGAACTGGTTCACGCAGCACCCACATTTCACAGTCCTTTTCCTGCCACCATATTCTCCATTTCTGAACCCAATTGAAGAATTTTTCTCGGCATGGCGGTGGAAGGTTTACGATCTGCACCCCCTGGCTCGGGTACCCCTCATTCAGGCCATGGAGGAGGCCTGTGACCAGATTGAGGCCACAGCCATACAGAGGTGGATTCGACATTCACGGCGATTCTTTCCACGCTGCCTTGGGAATGAGGATATCGCCTGTGATGTGGATGAAATTCTCTGGCCAGATCCAGCTAGAAGAGACGAACAATAGCAATTTCTGTTCTGTGTTTTCTTTTTTTCGGGGGTTCTTTTTTGTCCTGGATCAAATGTTATGTTCATTAAAAAACTGGGATATTTATTTTTTTCAAAATGTTGGTTTGAGTATATTATGGAAAAAAATAAATGACATTGTCAACAGCATTAGTCTTGCGTCCTGTGTGGTGTCTATAGTCATGCATCCAAGTGTGTGTAGTGTTCACTGTGTGTATTGTTTTGCAAAAAGTATGAGCAGACATTGTGTTTACAGTTGTGCAAATCTGAGCCATGTTTTGCAAATTCACGTTGTACTTCACCCACACGACTCTATGCACTTAGAAGCAGAATTAGCCGAAGGTGTTTAAGGTTTTCAACAGCAGTGTGTCACTGGTGTGTAACTGGTGTGTAACTGGTGCAAACATAGTTAAGTCATATGCAACGTGTGTGTTTCATATGGTAAAAAAATATGGTTTTGATCAATTAGTGTATAGTTTTTACAAGAGTGTTTCATTTTGCAAAGGAGCTAAGGTGTTTTGCTAATTGGGTTTGTGGTTGTGCTAATTGTGTGAAGGGTTTTGCTAAATAAAGCAAAACAGTCAAAATTTTGTTTATTCAATCGTAAAAAAAACTGTAATAGAAGAACTCTTATAAACAGATGCCAGGCCGGTATACGAACTGCAACGGGTCCATGGCTTTGAATATATGAGATATGAGATAATAGATATGATATGTACACCACCAGAGTCCAATTACATCAGAGATCACATCCTCATCCTCTTCTTCGTCTGTGCACTCTTCTGTGCTGTGACTCTCGGCGCTGGGCATGTGATGTCTTTTGCCTCGTCAGCACAGAAAGGCCTGATTTTTTCATGCAGATAGGTCTGCCTGTCAAAGTTCAGTCCAGGTGGGACCAGGACATGGAGATTGTCAACCGGAGGCAGAACAGCCGAATTGCGTAGTGGCTGAAATTCCACAGGTTCTGCTTCACAGTGACTTTTTGCAAGCACCACACCTGGTCTCTTGGCATCAAAGCAAATAACAGGACATTTAAGAAATGGCAAACTATTTCAAAAAACACTCATTAACATAAAACACTCATTAACTCATTTTTTTGTTTCAATATAAAATACCTGAAGTGCTGATAAGTCTTGATCTTTGGAAGCCGTCTGAAGAAGGGACTCAGATGTTTCTGCCAGTCCAAGTTCTTGTCAAACACTTTGCCATCCGCCGTTCCAACAAGCTGTGGGATACTGAGGTGAGACTCAGGAGAGCTGTTTTCACCTACTTGATGACAAGGGCGACAATGTAAAAAAATGAGAACAGACAAAAAATATCTTAAGCAGAGAGCAGCACTGAAGTTTTGCCAGGCTAATGTTTACACATTATAGTAGTCAAATAATATAAACTAACTAACATATGTTTAGATTATGCATGTCATATAACATACACTTCACATGTTTAGATTATACAAGTCACATAACATACACTTCACATGTTTAGATTATACAAGTCATATAACATACACTTCACATGTTTAGATTATACAAGTCATATAACATACACTTCACATGTTTAGATTATACAAGTCATATAACATACACTTCACATGTTTAGATTATACAAGTCATATAACATACACTTCACATGTTTAGATTATACAAGTCATATAACATACACTTCACATGTTTAGATTATACAAGTCATATAACATACACTTCACATGTTTAGATTATACAAGTCATATAACATACACTTCATATGTTTAGATTATACAAGTCACATAACATACAGTATGTGCAATTACTGTGAAATTCATGTGCAATCTATGTGCCGTCGTGACACATATTCATGTGCAATTACTGTCGTGATCACATGCAATGGTATTTATTTATTTATTTATTTGTCTATGGGAGTTTTTATTTATTTATTTATAGGAGATCTTCTACTGAAAGTGTTTTTCAAACTTCCTATAAGTGTTCTGTTCTTCTGTATCTACCTCTGTATCTACCTGCGTTGCACCAATGAAATTTCCCCATGTGGGACAATAAAGGAATATCTTATCTTATCTTATCTTACTTCATATGTTTTAGATTATACAAGTCATATAACATACACTTCATATGTTTTAGATTATACAAGTCATATAACATACACTTCACATGTTTAGATTATACAAGTCATATAACATACACTTCATATGTTTTAGATTATACAAGTCATATAACATACACTTCATATGTTTTAGATTATACAAGTCACATAACATACACTTCATATGTTTTAGATTATACAAGTCATAGAACATACACTTCACATGTTTGTCCTGAAGCTGCTTCACAGACACATGTGACACATCAGTGGCTCTTTTGAAGAACAATTATCATTTAGTTTTTTTGGTCATAACAAAACAAACATTTTATAAATTCAAAATACTGATTCTACACAGTTTACTTTTAGTCGAGGCACAAGTTATTATTAAAATACCTTTTGCTTTGGAGTCGTCAGGAGTTTACTTGAGATGACTGTGTCTGCAGTGACCTGTAGTGACCTGCAGTGATCTGCAGTGACCTGTAGTGACCTGCAGTGACCTGCAGTGACCTGCAGTGACCTGCAGTGACCTGTAGTGACCTGTAGTGACCTGCAGTGACCTGTAGTGACCTGTAGAGCTCTGGACAGCACAGACAGACTAAACTCACTGGTCAGCTCTGAAGATGAGAAAGATACTCATTAGAACATTGATATATTCTGCACATTTAACAGAGAAAAGCTGGATTATGTTATTGACACATTTACATTTCGCTCTGTAACACAAAAGTTCCTCTTTTCACATTCATTAATTTAAAGCTAGAACCAAAAGTTGTTTACTTTTGCATAAGTTTAAACCTTAGAAGTTAGAACATAACTGACATGTTTGCTAAATCTCTACATATTCCATGGAAGTAAATCCATAACATTCCTATAGAAAACACGCGTGTGCTTTGCTGTTTAAACACAGCACACGTCATTATGAAATATGTAATAAAACCTCAAATGTGGTCTCAGCCCCTGTAAGTACAGGACTGTCACTTTTAAACACCTTTACATTTATGTATGTAAGATATGACCCATTTCAGCAGGTTATATTTGAATTATTGGTTGTTTTTTATAGCACATAATACAAACATCACTTTATTTCCTTCTTTCTCTAGTTTTCCTTGATCTGTGCTTAACCTTTTGTCTCTTAGAACATTTAGGAGAAATAATGAGTTATTTATTTGCAGAAGCACGAGCCATCATGACGTGTTGTTCCAATGCATCTTTGTGTAGCTAAACGTTAGCTTACGTTAGCTCGTGTTAACTCGTGTTAACTTGTGTTAACTGTGTAATCGTTGTTTTACACTTCATATGGAACGATGTGTGAATCGTGAGGAATGACATACAAACACAACTTACGTGTATCGTGGTCTCGTCTGGTCACATTCTTCTGTTTGTGTTTAGTTTCCGTCACATGTTCTCCTGAGGCTCGTTCATGAGGGTCACGTGCGCGCTCGGTGCGCGTACACCGTTCTCCGGGAGGTTAAAAAAATATTTTTTAAGTATTTTAGAAACAGTTGAAGAGTGAAATTCCTTCCATTTTATTTTTAGACTAAAAACAATTTAGCATGTTTGGTAATTTTAGAGGCCGAACTCCTGAAATGGTCCGACCAAAAGGCTGCATTCTGCGGAGTGGCCACTACTCAATTTGGAGCCAGAGGCAGAGGGGGCGTGGCCTATCCAGATAATATAATACATCCATGGGAAATACATTGGCCCCGGCTGCAGAGGGTTTGAGGGAAAGTGTATCTGTAGAAGACAGAGAGAGAGAGAAAGGAGATTAGATTAATACATATGACATTTGATTAAGACGTTTATGTCTATTCATACAGTAACTGTCTAGAATTTCTATTCTGCATTTGCACTATTATTAGTACCTACTGTGCAAAGTGGAAGCTGTACTGCATCCTGATGTCTTTGCTTGCTGGCGGTGAGTGTCCGAAAGACAGCACATTAGATTCTGTTTTCTGTCTGCAGCAATCAAAGTGTTGTAAAAAGTCCTCTCACTTTGCACAAGGGCAAGATGATGCACTTGTTTCTGGACAACTTCAGATTTTCTTTCATCTGGGACATTTGCACTTCGTATCAGCTGCTCGTTGTTGTTCTGACACTACCAACAGAGATCTGTGCGTGGCCTGCAGCTTCTGATGTGTGGGAGAAGCTGTTTCCACAGTGATCTGAAGCTTGATTTACAAACTGCAGGCTCACCTGAAAAACAGATGTTGCTTATGGTTAATTATACTCTAATCATTAAAACATGAAAATCACCAAAATAATGTTTTACACTTACAAGCTTCTTAGCAGACTTCACGTAGAGACGCCAAACTGAGGCCTTAGTCACATGGGTTGGGAGCAACTTCACATGCCAGTCCTTATGGGCAGGATGTCGACCAGGTAGCATTATGGAATGAACTTCTGCATAGTTTTTTTATAAACTCTACAACGGTGTGAATGACTTGGTGGCTGATGAACCTGGCTGTATGTGGCTTCGGCTGTGCACGCTTTTTCCTCAACCGTGGTGTCGCTCCATTTTCGTCATAGTGTTAGATTATGTCAGTCAGGGTGTCTTTGCCAATTCTGGAAAGTGGAAAAAAATAAGGATTAGGGTTAACAGTAAGTTCATATCGGCCGTAAAAATACAAACACTAGCAGAACAGCACTTTCAAGCGTGTTTGTGATGCCAATTATTCTGCATTATTCACATTGTGACGTTTACGTCATATTTAAGATTTAAACGCGGAGAAGTGACTTGCGCATCGGCTCTTGGCTAGCGGGGCTAGCTAGCTAGCTTGTGATAACATGGGTCATAGTTAGTGGTGAAACACAAACAGCACACCAAAACAGCCACTTTCAAGCGTGTTTGTGATGCCAATTATTACACAAGCAGAGGACACAATCATTACTTACGCCATGAGGAGCTAGAGTGTATTTCTGCAGACTTCTTTGCCTTCTATGAAATAGGTGCTTCGGGCAAACTTCCGCTTCGTCTGGGGCTTTTTGGTTGATGTCGTCAGCTCAGAAGTGACGACAGAACGTCTGTTTGCTTTCATATGTCCGATTATCCTCATATCTTGCCACTCTCTTTCTGCTGCTAGAGAATCGCTCCGTAGCTTGTACATCAGTGCTGGAGTTAGTTTGCTGCTACACGATTCTCTTGAGAGCAGAGAATTTTCTTCTTGCATAACATTTGCAGTCAAAGTTACGGATTTTTTCCATCTCTTTTCCCCTGCAAATGTAACCGTGGCAATAGCGTCTGTTATGTCACACTCGAGCTCTTCGGCGTGACCGGGCACTTCTTCCTCATCTTCGTCCTGCTTTGACAGTGAATGGACCAGACCAGCGAGGTTCAGTCCAAGATCTTCGGAGCATTTTCAGGAGAACTTTGCCGGGCAGAGGTTCAGCCGGAGCCGGGACCGCCTCCATGTGAATCTGGGTGGAAAGACTAGATGCCAAAGGCATGTAATTGAGAAAACAGGAGAAGTGTTAACATTAGGATCTAGGGGCAGAAAAGATGTCCCAGTCAACAGTTCAAATGGGGAGTGTCCCGTTGCCCTGCAAACGGTCTGTTTTACTGTAAGCAGAGCAAGGGGTAATTAATCAAGCCAATTCACGTCAGTGACACCATAATTTTGCCAAACGTAATTGTAATAAAAATTAAAAAAATATATTTTAGAGTGCCAATGAAGCGTTCGAAATTTCCTTTGGGACTGGGGATGATAACAGTGTCAAAAGATGTGTCGAAGGCCACACATGGCAACAACAATGTGCCTTTGTCAGATTTGATTCAGAGCTAGGATATGCTTTTGGCCAGTGGGAGAATAAATCAATAATAGTCAAAAGGAAACATTTGCCACAAACTCTGTTACTTATGTTCATAATATAATCAGGGGGTGGTACCAGGGTGAGGCAAATTAATTGCAGTGGGGTTTAACATGTGACGGACTTAATGCAGTTAAGTTAATGCAGCGTCTAACAGCAGTCCAGTGAGAAGAACAGGCTTCCCTTTAGGACCCCGCCAGAGGCCAGTGTCACCCTGGTAACAGTGATAGAGTCACTGTCAAAGTTTAGGCTTCGACAATGACTTCAGTAGATAATGTAGGTAGCAGCAGTGTGGAGAGCAGAAAGTTACTCATCATCCAACAGCGTCTGAGGCGATATAACCCGCCGCTCTCCTGGCCAGGCAATCTGCGGCCTCAGTGCCCCTGGAAACAAAGTCCTGCCCTTTGGTGTGGGCAGGACATGTAACAAAAGCGATAGCTGAGGGCAACACAAGTGCATAACCTTTTGATTAAATATGGATGTCTGACTGGACCTTATTTAACTGTTCTGAAATAATTTCTTCTCCATTCTGCCAGGTGAGTGACTATAACGCCCTCGGTTTAAGCAAAGTCCAAGTAGATAGTCACCGGTCAGTCAGCGGAGTCCTCACGAGTGAGCAAAATATCCAAGATGTCTGCACGTTGTGCAGATGGGCAGTAAGAGAGTGTAGAAGAACACCAGTCAACAAAAGAATCTCCTCCAGCTTGAACAACAGCAGCAGCAGACAGTCCCGCTTCCTGAAACAACAGCCATTAGTAAAGAACACCATGTGTTCAATCAGAGGTTTAAAAGAGGTCATATAGTGCCTTGGCCAAGGTCTTAGCAAGAGAAACACAGTCATGAGGAGAAGGTCGAGGTTGTCAGCCATGTTGACACCCTCCACAGAAAAGTCCAGTCCAAGGTGTGGCAGTGTTCTTCATCCGTTTCTCACAAATAAGTGCACGCAAAGAGGCAGTGAACAACTTATAGTCGGGTATGAACAGGCAGCTGTAGCCACAAAGGCTAAGAAAAGAGAGCATGTGTCCACAGTCATGGGTTTAGGATGGCTCAGAATCATGTTTTTATGTTCAGAAGGAACACAATTACCTACACTAGACACTGTTCATCCTAAGAACTTCACTGATCTACAGCATTGTAGCTTCTACTGAGAGATTTTAAAGTCGCACTTGTGAAGCCTCAGCAAGACATCTTTGGTGACAGACACGTTGAGACAGTGGGAGGAGCCAGCAGGAGATCATCCACATACTGCATCAGTGGGAGGAGCCAGCAGGAGATCATCCACATACTGCATCAGTGGGAGGAGCCAGCAGGAGATCATCCACATACTGCATCAGTGGGAGGAGCCAGCAGGAGATCATCCACATACTGCATCAGTGGGAGGAGCCAGCAGGAGATCATCCACATACTGCATCAGTGGGAGGAGCCAGCAGGAGATCATCCACATACTGCATCAGTGGGAGGAGCCAGCAGGAGATCATCCACATACTGCATCAGTGGGAGGAGCCAGCAGGAGATCATCCACATACTGCATCAGTGGGAGGAGCCAGCAGGAGATCATCCACAGACTGCATCAGTGGGAGGAGCCAGTGTGACTCTCTGGCAGCTGAAAGGTTGAAAGCACTTTCTTCAGCACCTGGTTAAAGATTCCAGGACTTAATTTAAACCCTTGTGGCCATCTAGTGTATTGCAATTTTGCACCCTTGTGGGTGAAAGCAAAAACATGTTGGACCCCAGGAGACAGTGAGATGCACGAATGAGAAGGTTCCATTATCTGCAATGGGGGTAATGAGTTCATTAACTTTCCTAAAGTCATGAGCAGGTCTAAATTTAGAATTTAGAGAGGTCCTTCTTAAGTACAGGTAGAATAGGAATGTTCACGTTAGATGATGATAGTTCCAGCACACAGGAGCCAATCAGTAACAGACGTTTGTCTTGGTCCTAAATCTTTTACCTGATGAGCCGGTGAGACAGGGACATGTGTGACACGCCCCCTCAGACAATCTATACCAATCCAATTGTTCTGTGATCAGCTGACAATAAGGAGCTACACCTTTTTTTACCAAAATCTTATCAAATGCTATAGTTTTAGTGTGTACGGAACTTTAAACATCAAATTCAGATTGAAATACTTCATTATCGATCTGATATGAAACAGAGTAGAATGGAGGGAGTCCTGTGGTGCGTGGTAGGATTCAGGGTGTCCATACCTGACACTGTGCAGCCACGCCCTCTGTGATGTCGGTCAGGCAGGCCCAGGAAATATCAACAAAACTTGGTGTCTCAAGTATTGTCCAGTAGTGGTACTAGCAGTGCAGCAAACAGATCGTACAGAAATGCATTTATCAGAGCATAAAATAATGTCTCCAGTCTTCATCAGAAGATCGTGTTCAAGCAGGTTCAATGTCAGTGTCAGAGGTCAAGTCCATGGCAGAAATGAGTGAGTCCCAGAGAAACCAACCAAGAAGAGTGACAGTTCAAAGAGTTGGTCCCGGTGGAGGAGAAGTTGATGGACGAGTGTGTGGCTCTGGTGTCCACCAGCACAAGTCCAGCTTGTCCCTCCACCTTCACATGGAGCATAGGCTCTGCTTGACATGGCTCCTCTGGACACTCATAGTATTCCTCGTCTTTGTGGGCTTATATAAGGCGCTGGTATACTTGTCTTGTGTACTTGTGCTGTGTATTTGTCTTGTGTACTTGTCTTGTGTACTTGTGCTGTGTATTTGTCTTGTGTACTTGTCTTGTGTACTTGTGTTATGTACTTGTGTTGTGTATTTGTCTTGTGTACTTGTCTTGTGTACTTGTGTACTTGTATTGTGTACTTGTGTTGTGTATTTGTGTTGTGTACTTGTCTTGTGTACTTGTGTTGTGTACTTGTCTTGTGTACTTGTGTTGTGTACTTGTCTTGTGTACTTGTGTCGTGTACTTGTCTTGTGTACGTGTCTTGTGTACTTGTGTTGTGTACTTGTCTTGTGTACTTGTGTTGTGTACTTGTCTTGTATACTTGTGTTGTGTACTTGTCTTGTGTACTTGTCTTGTGCACTTGTGTTGTGTACTTGTCTTGTGTACTTTTCTTGTGTACTTGTGTTTTGTACTTGTGTTGTATACTTTTCTTGTGTACTTGTGTTGTGTACTTGTGTTGTGTACTTGTGTTGAGTACTTGTCTTGTGTACTTTTCTTGTGTACTTGTACTGTGTATTTGTCTTGTGTACTTGTCTTGTGTGCTTGTGGTATGTACTTGTGTTGTATACTTTTCTTGTGTACTTGTGTTGTATACTTTTCTTGTGTACTTGTGTTGTGTACTTGTGTTGTGTACTTGTCTTGTGTACTTGTGTTGTGTACTTGTCTTGTGTACTTGTCTTGTGTACTTGTGTTGTGTACTTGTGCTGTGTATTTGTCTTGTGTACTTGTCTTGTGTACTTGTGTTATGTACTTGTGTTGTGTATTTATGTTGTGTACTTGTCTTGTGTACTTGTGTTGAGTACGTGTCTAATGTACTTGTGTTGTGTACTTGTCTTGTGTACTTGTGTTGTGTACTTGTCTTGTGTACTTGTGTTGTGTACTTGTCTTGTGTACTTGGGTTGTGTACTTGTGTTGTGTACTTGTCTTGTGTACTTGTCTGGTGTACTTTTCTTGTGTATTTGTGTTGTGTACTTGTGTTGTATACTTTTCTTGTGTACTTGTGTTGTGTACTTGTGTTGTGTACTTGTGCTGTGTATTTGTCTTGTGTACTTGTCTTGTGTACTTGTAATGTGTACTTGTATTGTGTACTTGTGTTGTGTATTTATGATGTGTACTTGTCTTGTGTACTTGTGTTGTGTACTTGTCTTGTGTACTTGTGTTGTGTACTTGTCTTGTGTACTTGTCTTGTGTACTTGTCTTGTGTACTTGTGTTGTGTATTTGTCTTGTGTACTTGTCTTGTGTACTTGTCTTGTGTACTTGTGTTGTGCACTTGTGCTGTGTATTTGTCTTGTGTACTTGTCTTGTGTACTTGTAATGTGTACTTGTCTTGTGTACTTGTGTTGTGTACTTGTGCTGTGTATTTGTCTTGTGTACTTGTCTTGTGTACTTGTAATGTGTACTTGTCTTGTGTACTTGTGTTGTGTACTTGTGTTGTGTAATTGTCTTGTGTACTTGTCTTGTGTACTTGTGTTGTGTACTTGTGCTGTGTATTTGTATTGTGTACTTGTCTTGTGTACTTGTGTTATGTACTTGTGCTGTGTATTTGTCTTGTGTACTTGTCTTGTGTACTTGTATTGTGTACTTGTGTTGTGTATTTGTGTTGTGTACTTGTCTTGTGTACTTGTGTTGTGTACTTGTCTTGTGTACTTGTGTTGTGTACTTGTCTTGTGTACTTGTCTTGTGTACTTGTGTTGTGTACTTGTCTTGTGTACTTGTGTTGTGTACTTGTCTTGTGTAATTGTCTTGTGTACTTGTCTTGTGTACTTGTGTTGTGTACTTGTCTTGTATACTTGTGTTGTGTACTTGTCTTGTGTACTTGTGTTGTGTACTTGTGCTGTGTACTTGTCTTGTGTACTTGTCTTGTGTATTTGTCTTGTATACTTGTGTTGTGTACTTGTGTTGTGTACTTGTGTTGTGTACTTGTCTTGTGTACTTGTCTTGTGTACTTGTCTTGTGTACTTGTGTTGTGTACTTGTGTTGTGTGCTTGTGTTGTGTACGTGTGCTGTGTATTTGTCTTGTGTACTTGTCTTGTGTACCTGTGCTGTGAACTTGTCTTGTGTACTTGTGTTGTGCACTTGTCTTGTGTACTTGTGTTGTGTACTTATCTTGTATACTTGTGTTGTGTACTTGTCTTGTGTACTTGTGTTGTGTACTTGTGCTGTGTACTTGTCTTGTGTACTTTTCTTGTGTACTTGTGCTGTGTACTTGTCTTGTGTACTTGTCTTGTGTACTTGTGTTGTGAATTTGTCTTGTGTACTTGTCTTGTGTACTTGTCTTGTGTACTTTTCTTGTGTACTTGTGTTGTGTACTTGTCTTGTGTACTTGTGTTGTGTACTTGTCTTGTGTACTTGTCTTGTGTACTTGACTTGTGTACTTGTGTTGTATACTTTTCTTGTGTACTTATGTACTTGTGTTGTGTATTTGTCTTGTGTACTTGTCTTGTGTACTTGTGAACTTGTGTTGTGTATTTGTGTTGTATACTTTTCTTGTGTACTTGTGTTGTGTACTTGTGTTGTGTACTTGTGTTGTGTACTTGTGTTGTGTACTTGTCTTGTGTACTTGTCTTGTGTACTTGTGTTGTGTACTTGTGTTGTGTATTTGTGTTGTGTACTTGTCTTGTGTACTTGTGTTGTGTACTTGTCTTGTGTACTTGTGTTGTGTACTTGTCTTGTGTACTTGTGTTGTGTACTTGTCTTGTGTACTCATCTTGTGTACTTGTGTTGTGTACTTGTCTTGTGTACTTGTGTTGTGTACTTGTCTTGTGTACTTGTCTCGTGTACTTGCCTTGTGTACTTGTGTTGTGTACTTGTCTTGTGTACTTGTTTTGTGTACTTGTGTTGTGTACTTTTCTTGTGTACTTGAGTTGTGTACTTGTGTTGTGTATTTGTCTTGTGTACTTGTGTTGTGTACTTGTGTTGTATACTTTTCTTGTGTGCTTGTGTACTTGTGTTGTGTATTTGTCTTGTGTACTTGTCTTGTGTACTTGTGTTGTGTACTTGTGTTGTATACTTTTCTTGTGTACTTGTGTTGTGTACTTGTGTTGTGTACTTGTGTTGTGTACTTGTGTTGTGTACTTGTCTTGTGTACTTGTGTTGTGTACTTGTGCTGTGCATTTGTCTTGTGTACTTGTCTTGTGTACTTGTGTTATGTACTTGTGTTGTGTATTTGTCTTGTGTACTTGTCTTGTGTACTTGTGTACTTGTATTGTGTACTTGTGTTGTGTTTTTGTGTTGTGTACTGTCTTGTGTACTTGTGTTGTGTACTTGTGTTGTGTACTTGTGTTGTGTACTTGTGTTGTGTACTTGTCTTGTGTACTTGTGTTGTGTAAATGTCTTGTGTACTTGTCTTGTGTACTTGTGTTGTGTACTTGTGCTGTGTATTTGTCTTGTGTACTTGTGTTATGTACTTGTGTTGTGTATTTGTCTTGTGTACTTGTCTTGTGTACTTGTATTGTGTACTTGTGTTGTGTATTTGTGTTGTGTACTTGTCTTGTGTACTTGTGTACTTGTGTTGTGTACTTGTCTTGTGTACTTGTGTTGTGTACTTGTCTTGTGTACTCATCTTGTGTACTTGTGTTGTGTACTTGTCTTGTGTACTTGTGTTGTGTACTTGTCTTGTGTACTTGCCTTGTGTACTTGTGTTGTGTACTTGTATTGTGTACTTGTGTTGTGTACTTGTGTTGTGTACTTTTCTTGTGTACTTGAGTTGTGTACTTGTGTTGTGTATTTGTCTTGTGTACTTGTCTTGTGTACTTGTGTTGTGTACTTGTGTTGTGTACTTTTCTTGTGTACTTGTGTTGTTTACTTGTGTTGTGTACTTGTCTTGTGTACTTGTGTTGTGTATTTGTCTTGTATACTTTGGTTGTGTACTTGTTTTGTGTACTTGTGTTGTGCACTTGTCTTGTGTACTTGTGTTGTGTATTTGTCTTGTGTACTTGTGTACTTGTGTTGTGTACTTGTCTTGTGTACTTGTGTTGTGTACTTTTCTTGTGTACTTGTGTTGTTTACTTGTGTTGTGTACTTGTCTTGTGTACTTGTGTTGTGTATTTGTCTCGTATATTTGTGTTGTGTACTTGTGTTGTGTACTTGTGTTGTGTACTTGTGGTATGTACTTGTGTTGTATACTTTTCTTGTGTACTTGTGTTGTGTACTTGTCTTGTGTACTTGTGTTGTCTATTTGTCTTGTATACTTTGGTTGTGTACTTGTGTTGTGTACTTGTCTTGTGTACTTGTGTTGTGTATTTGTCTTGTGTACTTGTGTACTTGTCTTGTGTACTTGTGTACTTGTGTATTTGTCTTGTGTACTTTTCTTGTGTACTTTTGTTGTTTACTTGTGTTGTGTACTTGTGTTGTGTACTTGTCTTGTGTACTTGTGTTGTGTACTTGTACTGTGTATTTGTCTTGTGTACTTGTCTTGTGTACTTGTGGTATGTACTTGTGTTGTATACGTTTCTTGTGTACTTGTGTTGTGTACTTGTGTTGTGTACCTATCTTGTGTACTTGTCTTGTGTACTTGTGTTGTGTACTTGTGTTGTGTACTTGTGTTGTATACTTTTCTTGTGTACTTGTGTTGTGTACTTGTGTTGTGTACTTGTCTTGTGTACTTGTGTGGTGTACTTGTGCTGTGTATTTGTCTTGTGTACTTGTCTTGTGTACTTGTGTTATGTACTTGTGTTGTGTATTTTTCTTGTGTACTTGTCTTGTGTACTTGTGTACTTGTATTGTGTACTTGTGTTGTGTATTTATGTTGTGTACTTGTCTTGTGTACTTGTGTTGTGTACTTGTGTTGTGTACTTGTCTTGTGTACTTGTGTTGTGTACTTGTCTTGTGTACTTGTCTTGTGTACTTGACTTGTGTACTTGTGTTGTATACTTTTCTTGTGTACTTATGTACTTGTGTTGTGTATTTGTCTTGTGTACTTGTCTTGTGTACTTGTGAACTTGTGTTGTGTATTTGTGTTGTATACTTTTCTTGTGTACTTGTGTTGTGTACTTGTGTTGTGTACTTGTGTTGTGTACTTGTGTTGTGTACTTGTCTTGTGTACTTGTCTTGTGTACTTGTGTTGTGTACTTGTGTTGTGTATTTGTGTTGTGTACTTGTCTTGTGTACTTGTGTTGTGTACTTGTCTTGTGTACTTGTGTTGTGTACTTGTCTTGTGTACTTGTGTTGTGTACTTGTCTTGTGTACTCATCTTGTGTACTTGTGTTGTGTACTTGTCTTGTGTACTTGTGTTGTGTACTTGTCTTGTGTACTTGTCTCGTGTACTTGCCTTGTGTACTTGTGTTGTGTACTTGTCTTGTGTACTTGTGTTGTGTACTTGTGTTGTGTACTTTTCTTGTGTACTTGAGTTGTGTACTTGTGTTGTGTATTTGTCTTGTGTACTTGTGTTGTGTACTTGTGTTGTGTACTTGTGTTGTGTACTTGTGTTGTGTACTTGTGTTGTATACTTTTCTTGTGTGCTTGTGTACTTGTGTTGTGTATTTGTCTTGTGTACTTGTCTTGTGTACTTGTGTTGTGTACTTGTGTTGTATACTTTTCTTGTGTACTTGTGTTGTGTACTTGTGTTGTGTACTTGTGTTGTGTACTTGTGTTGTGTACTTGTCTTGTGTACTTGTGTTGTGTACTTGTGCTGTGTATTTGTCTTGTGTACTTGTCTTGTGTACTTGTGTTATGTACTTGTGTTGTGTATTTGTCTTGTGTACTTGTCTTGTGTACTTGTGTACTTGTATTGTGTACTTGTGTTGTGTTTTTGTGTTGTGTACTGTCTTGTGTACTTGTGTTGTGTACTTGTGTTGTGTACTTGTGTTGTGTACTTGTCTTGTGTACTTGTGTTGTGTAAATGTCTTGTGTACTTGTCTTGTGTACTTGTGTTGTGTACTTGTGCTGTGTATTTGTCTTGTGTACTTGTGTTATGTACTTGTGTTGTGTATTTGTCTTGTGTACTTGTCTTGTGTACTTGTCTTGTGTACTTGTGTTGTGTATTTGTGTTGTGTACTTGTCTTGTGTACTTGTGTACTTGTGTTGTGTACTTGTGTTGTGTACTTGTGTTGTGTACTTGTCTTGTGTACTCATCTTGTGTACTTGTGTTGTGTACTTGTCTTGTGTACTTGTGTTGTGTACTTGTCTTGTGTACTTGCCTTGTGTACTTGTGTTGTGTACTTGTCTTGTGTACTTGTGTTGTGTACTTGTGTTGTGTACTTTTCTTGTGTACTTGAGTTGTGTACTTGTGTTGTGTATTTGTCTTGTGTACTTGTCTTGTGTACTTGTGTTGTGTACTTGTGTTGTGTACTTTTCTTGTGTACTTGTGTTGTTTACCTGTGTTGTGTACTTGTCTTGTGTACTTGTGTTGTGTATTTGTCTTGTATACTTTGGTTGTGTACTTGTTTTGTGTACTTGTGTTGTGTACTTGTCTTGTGTACTTGTGTTGTGTATTTGTCTTGTGTACTTGTGTACTTGTCTTGTGTACTTGTGTACTTGTCTTGTGTACTTTTCTTGTGTACTTTTGTTGTTTACTTGTGTTGTGTACTTGTGTTGTGTACTTGTCTTGTGTACTTGTGTTGTGTACTTGTCTTGTGTACTTGTGTTGTGTACTTGTCTTGTGTACTCATCTTGTGTACTTGTGTTGTGTACTTGTCTTGTGTACTTGTGTTGTGTACTTGTCTTGTGTACTTGTCTCGTGTACTTGCCTTGTGTACTTGTGTTGTGTACTTGTCTTGTGTACTTGTTTTGTGTACTTGTGTTGTGTACTTTTCTTGTGTACTTGAGTTGTGTACTTGTGTTGTGTATTTGTCTTGTGTACTTGTGTTGTGTACTTGTGTTGTATACTTTTCTTGTGTGCTTGTGTACTTGTGTTGTGTATTTGTCTTGTGTACTTGTCTTGTGTACTTGTGTTGTGTACTTGTGTTGTATACTTTTCTTGTGTACTTGTGTTGTGTACTTGTGTTGTGTACTTGTGTTGTGTACTTGTGTTGTGTACTTGTCTTGTGTACTTGTGTTGTGTACTTGTGCTGTGCATTTGTCTTGTGTACTTGTCTTGTGTACTTGTGTTATGTACTTGTGTTGTGTATTTGTCTTGTGTACTTGTCTTGTGTACTTGTGTACTTGTATTGTGTACTTGTGTTGTGTTTTTGTGTTGTGTACTGTCTTGTGTACTTGTGTTGTGTACTTGTGTTGTGTACTTGTGTTGTGTACTTGTGTTGTGTACTTGTCTTGTGTACTTGTGTTGTGTAAATGTCTTGTGTACTTGTCTTGTGTACTTGTGTTGTGTACTTGTGCTGTGTATTTGTCTTGTGTACTTGTGTTATGTACTTGTGTTGTGTATTTGTCTTGTGTACTTGTCTTGTGTACTTGTATTGTGTACTTGTGTTGTGTATTTGTGTTGTGTACTTGTCTTGTGTACTTGTGTACTTGTGTTGTGTACTTGTCTTGTGTACTTGTGTTGTGTACTTGTCTTGTGTACTCATCTTGTGTACTTGTGTTGTGTACTTGTCTTGTGTACTTGTGTTGTGTACTTGTCTTGTGTACTTGCCTTGTGTACTTGTGTTGTGTACTTGTATTGTGTACTTGTGTTGTGTACTTGTGTTGTGTACTTTTCTTGTGTACTTGAGTTGTGTACTTGTGTTGTGTATTTGTCTTGTGTACTTGTCTTGTGTACTTGTGTTGTGTACTTGTGTTGTGTACTTTTCTTGTGTACTTGTGTTGTTTACTTGTGTTGTGTACTTGTCTTGTGTACTTGTGTTGTGTATTTGTCTTGTATACTTTGGTTGTGTACTTGTTTTGTGTACTTGTGTTGTGCACTTGTCTTGTGTACTTGTGTTGTGTATTTGTCTTGTGTACTTGTGTACTTGTGTTGTGTACTTGTCTTGTGTACTTGTGTTGTGTACTTTTCTTGTGTACTTGTGTTGTTTACTTGTGTTGTGTACTTGTCTTGTGTACTTGTGTTGTGTATTTGTCTCGTATATTTGTGTTGTGTACTTGTGTTGTGTACTTGTGTTGTGTACTTGTGGTATGTACTTGTGTTGTATACTTTTCTTGTGTACTTGTGTTGTGTACTTGTCTTGTGTACTTGTGTTGTCTATTTGTCTTGTATACTTTGGTTGTGTACTTGTGTTGTGTACTTGTCTTGTGTACTTGTGTTGTGTATTTGTCTTGTGTACTTGTGTACTTGTCTTGTGTACTTGTGTACTTGTGTATTTGTCTTGTGTACTTTTCTTGTGTACTTTTGTTGTTTACTTGTGTTGTGTACTTGTGTTGTGTACTTGTCTTGTGTACTTGTGTTGTGTACTTGTACTGTGTATTTGTCTTGTGTACTTGTCTTGTGTACTTGTGGTATGTACTTGTGTTGTATACGTTTCTTGTGTACTTGTGTTGTGTACTTGTGTTGTGTACCTATCTTGTGTACTTGTCTTGTGTACTTGTGTTGTGTACTTGTGTTGTGTACTTGTGTTGTATACTTTTCTTGTGTACTTGTGTTGTGTACTTGTGTTGTGTACTTGTCTTGTGTACTTGTGTGGTGTACTTGTGCTGTGTATTTGTCTTGTGTACTTGTCTTGTGTACTTGTGTTATGTACTTGTGTTGTGTATTTTTCTTGTGTACTTGTCTTGTGTACTTGTGTACTTGTATTGTGTACTTGTGTTGTGTATTTATGTTGTGTACTTGTCTTGTGTACTTGTGTTGTGTACTTGTGTTGTGTACTTGTCTTGTGTACTTGTGTTGTGTACTTGTCTTGTGTACTTGTCTTGTGTACTTGACTTGTGTACTTGTGTTGTATACTTTTCTTGTGTACTTATGTACTTGTGTTGTGTATTTGTCTTGTGTACTTGTCTTGTGTACTTGTGAACTTGTGTTGTGTATTTGTGTTGTATACTTTTCTTGTGTACTTGTGTTGTGTACTTGTGTTGTGTACTTGTGTTGTGTACTTGTGTTGTGTACTTGTCTTGTGTACTTGTCTTGTGTACTTGTGTTGTGTACTTGTGTTGTGTATTTGTGTTGTGTACTTGTCTTGTGTACTTGTGTTGTGTACTTGTCTTGTGTACTTGTGTTGTGTACTTGTCTTGTGTACTTGTGTTGTGTACTTGTCTTGTGTACTCATCTTGTGTACTTGTGTTGTGTACTTGTCTTGTGTACTTGTGTTGTGTACTTGTCTTGTGTACTTGTCTCGTGTACTTGCCTTGTGTACTTGTGTTGTGTACTTGTCTTGTGTACTTGTGTTGTGTACTTGTGTTGTGTACTTTTCTTGTGTACTTGAGTTGTGTACTTGTGTTGTGTATTTGTCTTGTGTACTTGTGTTGTGTACTTGTGTTGTGTACTTGTGTTGTGTACTTGTGTTGTGTACTTGTGTTGTATACTTTTCTTGTGTGCTTGTGTACTTGTGTTGTGTATTTGTCTTGTGTACTTGTCTTGTGTACTTGTGTTGTGTACTTGTGTTGTATACTTTTCTTGTGTACTTGTGTTGTGTACTTGTGTTGTGTACTTGTGTTGTGTACTTGTGTTGTGTACTTGTCTTGTGTACTTGTGTTGTGTACTTGTGCTGTGTATTTGTCTTGTGTACTTGTCTTGTGTACTTGTGTTATGTACTTGTGTTGTGTATTTGTCTTGTGTACTTGTCTTGTGTACTTGTGTACTTGTATTGTGTACTTGTGTTGTGTTTTTGTGTTGTGTACTGTCTTGTGTACTTGTGTTGTGTACTTGTGTTGTGTACTTGTGTTGTGTACTTGTGTTGTGTACTTGTCTTGTGTACTTGTGTTGTGTAAATGTCTTGTGTACTTGTCTTGTGTACTTGTGTTGTGTACTTGTGCTGTGTATTTGTCTTGTGTACTTGTGTTATGTACTTGTGTTGTGTATTTGTCTTGTGTACTTGTCTTGTGTACTTGTCTTGTGTACTTGTGTTGTGTATTTGTGTTGTGTACTTGTCTTGTGTACTTGTGTACTTGTGTTGTGTACTTGTGTTGTGTACTTGTGTTGTGTACTTGTCTTGTGTACTCATCTTGTGTACTTGTGTTGTGTACTTGTCTTGTGTACTTGTGTTGTGTACTTGTCTTGTGTACTTGCCTTGTGTACTTGTGTTGTGTACTTGTCTTGTGTACTTGTGTTGTGTACTTGTGTTGTGTACTTTTCTTGTGTACTTGAGTTGTGTACTTGTGTTGTGTATTTGTCTTGTGTACTTGTCTTGTGTACTTGTGTTGTGTACTTGTGTTGTGTACTTTTCTTGTGTACTTGTGTTGTTTACCTGTGTTGTGTACTTGTCTTGTGTACTTGTGTTGTGTATTTGTCTTGTATACTTTGGTTGTGTACTTGTTTTGTGTACTTGTGTTGTGTACTTGTCTTGTGTACTTGTGTTGTGTATTTGTCTTGTGTACTTGTGTACTTGTCTTGTGTACTTGTGTACTTGTCTTGTGTACTTTTCTTGTGTACTTTTGTTGTTTACTTGTGTTGTGTACTTGTGTTGTGTACTTGTCTTGTGTACTTGTGTTGTGTACTTGTACTGTGTATTTGTCTTGTGTACTTGTCTTGTGTACTTGTGGTATGTACTTGTGTTGTATACGTTTCTTGTGTACTTGTGTTGTGTACTTGTGTTGTGTACCTATCTTGTGTACTTGTCTTGTGTACTTGTGTTGTGTACTTGTGTTGTGTACTTGTGTTGTATACTTTTCTTGTGTACTTGTGTTGTGTACTTGTGTTGTGTACTTGTCTTGTGTACTTGTGTGGTGTACTTGTGCTGTGTATTTGTCTTGTGTACTTGTCTTGTGTACTTGTGTTATGTACTTGTGTTGTGTATTTTTCTTGTGTACTTGTCTTGTGTACTTGTGTACTTGTATTGTGTACTTGTGTTGTGTATTTATGTTGTGTACTTGTCTTGTGTACTTGTGTTGTGTACTTGTGTTGTGTACTTGTCTTGTGTACTTGTGTTGTGTACTTGTCTTGTGTACTTGTCTTGTGTACTTGTGTTGTGTACTTGTCTTGTGTACTTGTCTTGTGTACTTGTCTTGTGTACTTGTGTTGTGTACTTGTGTTGTGTACTTGTGTTGTATACTTTTCTTGTGTACTTGTGTTGTGGACTTGTGTTGTGTACTTGTCTTGTATACTTGTGTTGTGTACTTGTCTTGTGTACTTGTGTTGTGTACTTGTGCTGTGTGTTTGTCTTGTGTACTTGTCTTGTGTACTTGTAATGTGTACTTGTCTTGTGTACTTGTCTTGTGTACTTGTGTTGTGTATTTGTCTTGTGTACATGTCTTGTGTACTTGTCTTGTGTACTTGTCTTGTGTACTTTTGTTGTGTACTTGTGCTGTGTATTTGTCTTGTGTACTTGTCTTGTGTACTTGTAATGTGTACTTGTCTTGTGTACTTGTGTTGTGTACTTGTGCTGTGTATTTGTCTTGTGTACTTGTCTTGTGTACTTGTAATGTGTACTTGTCTTGTGTACTTGTCTTGTGTACTTGTGTTGTGTACTTGTGTTGTGTAATTGTCTTGTGTACTTGTCTTGTGTACTTGTGTTGTGTACTTGTGCTGTGTATTTGTATTGTGTACTTGTCTTGTGTACTTGTGTTATGTACTTGTGTTGTGTACTTGTCTTGTGTACTTGTCTTGTGTACTTGTGTTGTGTACTTGTGTTGTGTATTTGTGTTGTGTACTTGTGTTGTGTACTTGTCTTGTGTACTTGTCTTGTGTACTTGTCTTGTGTACTTGTCTTGTGTACTTGTGTCGTGTACTTGTCTTGTGTACGTGTCTTGTGTACTTGTGTTGTGTACTTTTCTTGTGTACTTGTGTTGTGTACTTGTCTTGTGTACTTGTGTTGTGTACTTGTCTTGTGTACTTGTGTTGTGTACTTGTGCTGTGTATTTGTCTTGTGTACTTGTCCTGTGTACTTGTGGTATGTACTTGTGTTGTATACTTTTCTTGTGTACTTGTGTTGTGTACTTGTCTTGTGTACTTGTGTTGTGTACTTGTCTTGTGTACTTGTGTTGTGTACTTGTGCTGTGTATTTGTCTTGTGTACTTGTCCTGTGTACTTGTGGTATGTACTTGTGTTGTATACTTTTCTTGTGTACTTGTGTTGTGTACTTGTCTTGTGTACTTGTGTTGTGTACTTTTCTTGTGTACTTGTGTTGTGTACTTGTCTTGTGTACTTGTGTTGTGTACTTGTCTTGTGTACTTGTGTTGTGTACTTGTGCTGTGTATTTGTCTTGTGTACTTGTCTTGTGTACTTGTGGTATGTACTTGTGTTGTATACTTTTCTTGTGTACTTGTGTTGTGTACTTGTCTTGTGTACTTGTCCTGTGTACTTGTGTTGTGTACTTGTCTTGTGTACTTGTGTTGTGTACTTGTGTTGTGTACTTGTGTTGTGTACTTGTGTCGTGTACTTGTGTCGTGTACTTGTCTTGTGTACTTGTCTTGTGTACTTTTCTTGTGTACTTGTGTTGTGTACTTGTCTTGTGTACTTGTGTTGTGTACTTGTGTTGTGTACTTGTCTTGTGTACTTGTCTTGTGCACTTGTGTTGTGTACTTGTGCTGTGTATTTGTCTTGTGTACTTGTCTTGTGTACTTGTGGTATGTACTTGTGTTGTATACTTTTCTTGTGTACTTGTGTTGTGTACTTGTGTTGTATACTTTTCTTGTGTACTTGTGTTGTGTACTTGTGTTGTGTACTTGTCTTGTGTACTTGTGTTGTGCACTTGTGCTGTGTATTTTTCTTGTGTACTTGTGTTGTGTACTTGTGGTATGTACTTGTGTTGTGTACTTGTCTTGTGTACTTGTCTTGTGTACTTGTGTTGTGTACTTGTCTTGTGTACTTGTGTTGTGTACTTGTCTTGTGTACTTGTCTTGTGTACTTGTGTTGTGTACTTGTCTTGTGTACTTGTCTTGTGTACTTGTCTTGTGTACTTGTGTTGTGTACTTGTGTTGTGTACTTGTGTTGTATACTTTTCTTGTGTACTTGTGTTGTGGACTTGTGTTGTGTACTTGTCTTGTATACTTGTGTTGTGTACTTGTCTTGTGTACTTGTGTTGTGTACTTGTGCTGTGTGTTTGTCTTGTGTACTTGTCTTGTGTACTTATAATGTGTACTTGTCTTGTGTACTTGTCTTGTGTACTTGTGTTGTGTATTTGTCTTGTGTACATGTCTTGTGTACTTGTCTTGTGTACTTGTCTTGTGTACTTGTGTTGTGTACTTGTGCTGTGTATTTGTCTTGTGTACTTGTCTTGTGTACTTGTAATGTGTACTTGTCTTGTGTACTTGTGTTGTGTACTTGTGCTGTGTATTTGTCTTGTGTACTTGTCTTGTGTACTTGTAATGTGTACTTGTCTTGTGTACTTGTCTTGTGTACTTGTGTTGTGTACTTGTGTTGTGTAATTGTCTTGTGTACTTGTCTTGTGTACTTGTGTTGTGTACTTGTGCTGTGTATTTGTATTGTGTACTTGTCTTGTGTACTTGTGTTATGTACTTGTGTTGTGTACTTGTCTTGTGTACTTGTCTTGTGTACTTGTGTTGTGTACTTGTGTTGTGTATTTGTGTTGTGTACTTGTGTTGTGTACTTGTCTTGTGTACTTGTCTTGTGTACTTGTCTTGTGTACTTGTCTTGTGTACTTGTGTCGTGTACTTGTCTTGTGTACGTGTCTTGTGTACTTGTGTTGTGTACTTTTCTTGTGTACTTGTGTTGTGTACTTGTCTTGTGTACTTGTGTTGTGTACTTGTCTTGTGTACTTGTGTTGTGTACTTGTGCTGTGTATTTGTCTTGTGTACTTGTCCTGTGTACTTGTGGTATGTACTTGTGTTGTATACTTTTCTTGTGTACTTGTGTTGTGTACTTGTCTTGTGTACTTGTGTTGTGTACTTGTCTTGTGTACTTGTGTTGTGTACTTGTGCTGTGTATTTGTCTTGTGTACTTGTCCTGTGTACTTGTGGTATGTACTTGTGTTGTATACTTTTCTTGTGTACTTGTGTTGTGTACTTGTCTTGTGTACTTGTGTTGTGTACTTTTCTTGTGTACTTGTGTTGTGTACTTGTCTTGTGTACTTGTGTTGTGTACTTGTCTTGTGTACTTGTGTTGTGTACTTGTGCTGTGTATTTGTCTTGTGTACTTGTCTTGTGTACTTGTGGTATGTACTTGTGTTGTATACTTTTCTTGTGTACTTGTGTTGTGTACTTGTCTTGTGTACTTGTCCTGTGTACTTGTGTTGTGTACTTGTCTTGTGTACTTGTGTTGTGTACTTGTGTTGTGTACTTGTGTTGTGTACTTGTGTCGTGTACTTGTGTAGTGTACTTGTCTTGTGTACTTGTCTTGTGTACTTTTCTTGTGTACTTGTGTTGTGTACTTGTCTTGTGTACTTGTGTTGTGTACTTGTGTTGTGTACTTGTCTTGTGTACTTGTCTTGTGCACTTGTGTTGTGTACTTGTGCTGTGTATTTGTCTTGTGTACTTGTCTTGTGTACTTGTGGTATGTACTTGTGTTGTATACTTTTCTTGTGTACTTGTGTTGTGTACTTGTGTTGTATACTTTTCTTGTGTACTTGTGTTGTGTACTTGTGTTGTGTACTTGTCTTGTGTACTTGTCTTGTGTACTTGTGTTGTGTACTTGTCTTGTGTACTTGTGTTGTGTACTTGTCTTGTGTACTTGTCTTGTGTACTTGTGTTGTGTACTTGTCTTGTGTACTTGTCTTGTGTACTTGTCTTGTGTACTTGTGTTGTGTACTTGTGTTGTGTACTTGTGTTGTATACTTTTCTTGTGTACTTGTGTTGTGGACTTGTGTTGTGTACTTGTCTTGTATACTTGTGTTGTGTACTTGTCTTGTGTACTTGTGTTGTGTACTTGTGCTGTGTGTTTGTCTTGTGTACTTGTCTTGTGTACTTATAATGTGTACTTGTCTTGTGTACTTGTCTTGTGTACTTGTGTTATGTATTTGTCTTGTGTACATGTCTTGTGTACTTGTCTTGTGTACTTGTCTTGTGTACTTGTGTTGTGTACTTGTGCTGTGTATTTGTCTTGTGTACTTGTCTTGTGTACTTGTAATGTGTACTTGTCTTGTGTACTTGTGTTGTGTACTTGTGCTGTGTATTTGTCTTGTGTACTTGTCTTGTGTACTTGTAATGTGTACTTGTCTTGTGTACTTGTCTTGTGTACTTGTGTTGTGTACTTGTGTTGTGTAATTGTCTTGTGTACTTGTCTTGTGTACTTGTGTTGTGTACTTGTGCTGTGTATTTGTATTGTGTACTTGTCTTGTGTACTTGTGTTATGTACTTGTGTTGTGTACTTGTCTTGTGTACTTGTCTTGTGTACTTGTGTTGTGTACTTGTGTTGTGTATTTGTGTTGTGTACTTGTGTTGTGTACTTGTCTTGTGTACTTGTCTTGTGTACTTGTCTTGTGTACTTGTCTTGTGTACTTGTGTCGTGTACTTGTCTTGTGTACGTGTCTTGTGTACTTGTGTTGTGTACTTGTCTTGTGTACTTGTGTTGTGTACTTGTGCTGTGTATTTGTCTTGTGTACTTGTCTTGTGTACTTGTGGTATGTACTTGTGTTGTATACTTTTCTTGTGTACTTGTGTTGTGTACTTGTCTTGTGTACTTGTCCTGTGTACTTGTGTTGTGTACTTGTCTTGTGTACTTAATAATAATAATAATAATATTTTTTATTTATATAGCACTTTTCAGTGACCCAAAGACGCTGAACATATATAAAAAAGGGGGGGGGGTATTTACAGACAGGGGGGACAACACGTACAGAACACATTAATATACAGATAAAATGAACAAGACAGAAGAAGTAGAGAGAAAAAGATGGGGATGTAACAGGGGGTAGAAGAGTAGGCAATGGGGTAGAGGAGGCTAGGGGTAGGGGAGGTCATAGGCTTGGGTGAAGAGGTATGTTTTTAGGCGGGATTTGAATGTTGTGAGTGAGGGAGAGTGGCGGACAGGTTGGGGGAGGGAGTTCCAGAGTCGGGGTGCTGTTCGGGAGAATGCTCTGTCGCCAAAAGTTTTGAGTCGGGATGTTGGTGCAGTCAGGGTGAGAGAGGAGGAGGATCGGAGAGCTCGGGAGGGGCGGTGGGGGATGAGGAGGTCAGACAGGTAGGGGGGGGCAAGGTGGTGAAGAGCTTTGAAGGTGAGGAGGAGTATTTTAAAGTTTATGCGCTGCTTGATGGGGAGCCAGTGGAGAGAGCGGAGAACGGGAGTGATGTGATCACGGGACCGGGTGTGGGTGAGGAGGCGGGTGTGGGTGAGGAGGAGGGTGTGGGTGAGGAGGCGGGTGTGGGTGAGGAGGCGGGCAGCGGAGTACTTGTCTTGTGTACTTGTCTTGTGTACTTGTCTTGTGTACTTGTGTTGTGTATTTGTCTTGTGTACTTGTCTTGTGTACTTGTGTTATGTACTTGTGTTGTGTATTTGTGTTGTGTACTTGTCTTGTGTACTTGTGTTATGTACTTGTGTTGTGTATTTGTGTTGTGTACTTGTCTTGTGTACTTGTGTTATGTACTTGTGTTGTGTATTTGTGTTGTGTACTTGTCTTGTGTACTTGTGTTATGTACTTGTCTTGTGTACTTGTCTTGTGTACTTGTCTTGTGTACTTGTCTTGTGTACTTGTGTTGTGTATTTGTGTTGTGTACTTGTCTTGTGTACTTGTCTTGTGTACTTGTGTTGTGTATTTGTGTTGTGCACTTGTCTTGTGTACTTGTCTTGTGTACTTGTGTTGTGTATTTGTGTTGTGTACTTGTCTTGTGAAATTGCTTTGATGATTTCGTGTACAACATAAAATAATGTTGAAGAGGAAACTTATATAAGTTAAAAATATAAACAATTTAATTATATAGGTTATAAGATTCAAAATAAATAAATAAATTAATGAATTAATAAATAAAAAATTAAACAAATAATATTATAAATACATAAATAAATATTGTTTAATTGATTTATTGATTGATTGATTGATTGATTGATTCAAAAAAGATTAAGAATCGTGACTCATGTGATTGGAAAAAATGGAATGACGCCTCAGGTCAGTCACATGGAGAAGATGCTCTGAAGAAAGGAAACTTAGACGAGAAGAAGAAGAACGGGAGGAACACTGAGGAGGAGGAACACAGAGGAGGAGGGACACTGAGGAGGAGGGACACTGAGGAGGAGGGACACTGAGGAGGAGGGACACTGAGGAGGAGGAACACTGAGGAGGAGGAACACTGAGGAGGAGGAACACTGAGGAGGAGGGACACTGAGGAGGAGGGACACTGAGGAGGAGGAACACTGAGGAGGAGGGACACTGAGGAGGAGGGACACTGAGGAGGAGGAACACTGAGGAGGAGGAACACTGAGGAGGAGGAACACTGAGGAGGAGGGACACTGAGGAGGAGGGCCACTGAGGAGGAGGAACACTGAGGAGGAGGGACACTGAGGAGGAGGGACACTGAGGAGGAGGAACACTGAGGAGGAGGAACACTGAGGAGGAGGGACACTGAGGAGGAGGAACACTGAGGAGGAGGAACACTGAGGAGGAGGAACACTGAGGAGGAGGGACACTGAGGAGGAGGGACACTGAGGAGGAGGGACACTGAGGAGGAGGGACACTGAGGAGGAGGAACACTGAGGAGGAGGAACACTGAGGAGGAGGAACACTGAGGAGGAGGGACACTGAGGAGGAGGGACACTGAGGAGGAGGGACACTGAGGAGGAGGGACACTGAGGAGGAGGAACACTGAGGAGGAGGGACACTGAGGAGGAGGAACACTGAGGAGGAGGAACACTGAGGAGGAGGGACACTGAGGAGGAGGAACACTGAGGAGGAGGGACACTGAGGAGGAGGGCCACTGAGGAGGAGGAACACTGAGGAGGAGGGACACTGAGGAGGAGGAACACTGAGGAGGAGGAACACTGAGGAGGAGGAACACTGAGGAGGAGGGACACTGAGGAGGAGGAACACTGAGGAGGAGGGACACTGAGGAGGAGGAACACTGAGGAGGAGGAACACTGAGGAGGAGGAACACTGAGGAGGAGGGACACTGAGGAGGAGGAACACTGAGGAGGAGGGACACTGAGGAGGAGGGACACTGAGGAGGAGGAACACTGAGGAGGAGGGACACTGAGGAGGAGGGACACTGAGGAGGAGGGACACTGAGGAGGAGGAACACTGAGGAGGAGGAACACTGAGGAGGAGGGACACTGAGGAGGAGGAACACTGAGGAGGAGGGACACTGAGGAGGAGGGACACTGAGGAGGAGGAACACTGAGGAGGAGGAACACTGAGGAGGAGGGACACTGAGGAGGAGGAACACTGAGGAGGAGGGACACTGAGGAGGAGGGCCACTGAGGAGGAGGGACACTGAGGAGGAGGGACACTGAGGAGGAGGAACACTGAGGAGGAGGAACACTGAGGAGGAGGAACACTGAGGAGGAGGAACACTGAGGAGGAGGAACACTGAGGAGGAGGGACACTGAGGAGGAGGAACACTGAGGAGGAGGGACACTGAGGAGGAGGGACACTGAGGAGGAGGGACACTGAGGAGGAGGAACACTGAGGAGGAGGAACACTGAGGAGGAGGGACACTGAGGGACACTGAGGAGGAGGAACACTGAGGAGGAGGAACACTGAGGAGGAGGAACACTGAGGAGGAGGGACACTGAGGAGGAGGGACACTGAGGAGGAGGAACACTGAGGAGGAGGGACACTGAGGAGGAGGGACACTGAGGAGGAGGGACACTGAGGAGGAGGGACACTGAGGAGGAGGGACACTGAGGAGGAGGGACACTGAGGAGGAGGAACACTGAGGAGGAGGGACACTGAGGAGGAGGGACACTGAGGAGGAGGAACACTGAGGAGGAGGAACACTGAGGAGGAGGGACACTGAGGAGGAGGAACACTGAGGAGGAGGGACACTGAGGAGGAGGGACACTGAGGAGGAGGGACACTGAGGAGGAGGAACACTGAGGAGGAGGGACACTGAGGAGGAGGGACACTGAGGAGGAGGAACACTGAGGAGGAGGAACACTGAGGAGGAGGGACACTGAGGAGGAGGAACACTGAGGAGGAGGAACACTGAGGAGGAGGAACACTGAGGAGGAGGAACACTGAGGAGGAGGAACACTGAGGAGGAGGGACACTGAGGAGGAGGGCCACTGAGGAGGAGGGACACTGAGGAGGAGGAACACTGAGGAGGAGGAACACTGAGGAGGAGGGACACTGAGGAGGAGGAACACTGAGGAGGAGGGACACTGAGGGACACTGAGGAGGAGGAACACTGAGGAGGAGGAACACTGAGGAGGAGGGACACTGAGGAGGAGGGACACTGAGGAGGAGGGACACTGAGGAGGAGGAACACTGAGGAGGAGGGACACTGAGGAGGAGGGACACTGAGGAGGAGGAACACTGAGGAGGAGGGACACTGAGGAGGAGGAACACTGAGGAGGAGGAACACTGAGGAGGAGGGACACTGAGGAGGAGGAACACTGAGGAGGAGGGACACTGAGGAGGAGGGACACTGAGGAGGAGGGCCACTGAGGAGGAGGGACACTGAGGAGGAGGAACACTGAGGAGG
The DNA here is from genome assembly GCF_026437365.1 of Eucyclogobius newberryi. Classification (NCBI taxonomy): domain Eukaryota; kingdom Metazoa; phylum Chordata; class Actinopteri; order Gobiiformes; family Gobiidae; genus Eucyclogobius; species Eucyclogobius newberryi. The sequence goes on along the minus strand of NW_027316278.1, from coordinate 40,045,723 downwards.
AGGAACACTGAGGAGGAGGGACACTGAGGAGGAGGGACACTGAGGAGGAGGAACACTGAGGAGGAGGAACACTGAGGAGGAGGGACACTGAGGAGGAGGGACACTGAGGAGGAGGAACACTGAGGAGGAGGAACACTGAGGAGGAGGGACACTGAGGAGGAGGGACACTGAGGAGGAGGAACACTGAGGAGGAGGGACACTGAGGAGGAGGAACACTGAGGAGGAGGAACACTGAGGAGGAGGGACACTGAGGAGGAGGGACACTGAGGAGGAGGAACACTGAGGAGGAGGGACACTGAGGAGGAGGGACACTGAGGAGGAGGAACACTGAGGAGGAGGAACACTGAGGAGGAGGGACACTGAGGAGGAGGGACACTGAGGAGGAGGAACACTGAGGAGGAGGGACACTGAGGAGGAGGGACACTGAGGAGGAGGAACACTGAGGAGGAGGGACACTGAGGAGGAGGAACACTGAGGAGGAGGAACACTGAGGAGGAGGGACACTGAGGAGGAGGAACACTGAGGAGGAGGGACACTGAGGAGGAGGGACACTGAGGAGGAGGAACACTGAGGAGGAGGAACACTGAGGAGGAGGAACACTGAGGAGGAGGAACACTGAGGAGGAGGGACACTGAGGAGGAGGGACACTGAGGAGGAGGAACACTGAGGAGGAGGGACACTGAGGAGGAGGAACACTGAGGAGGAGGAACACTGAGGAGGAGGGACACTGAGGAGGAGGAACACTGAGGAGGAGGAACACTGAGGAGGAGGAACACTGAGGAGGAGGGACACTGAGGAGGAGGAACACTGAGGAGGAGGAACACTGAGGAGGAGGGACACTGAGGAGGAGGAACACTGAGGAGGAGGAACACTGAGGAGGATGGACACTGAGGAGGAGGAACACTGAGGAGGAGGAACACTGAGGAGGAGGAGGAGGAGGGACACTGAGGAGGAGGAACACTGAGGAGGAGGGACACTGAGGGACACTGAGGAGGAGGGACACTGAGGAGGAGGAACACTGAGGAGGAGGGACACTGAGGAGGAGGGACACTGAGGAGGAGGAACACTGAGGAGGAGGGACACTGAGGAGGAGGAACACTGAGGAGGAGGAACACTGAGGAGGAGGGACACTGAGGAGGAGGAACACTGAGGAGGAGGAACACTGAGGAGGAGGGACACTGAGGAGGAGGGACACTGAGGAGGAGGAACACTGAGGAGGAGGGACACTGAGGAGGATGGACACTGAGGAGGAGGAACACTGAGGAGGAGGGACACTGAGGAGGAGGGACACTGAGGAGGAGGAACACTGAGGAGGAGGGACACTGAGGAGGAGGAACACTGAGGAGGAGGGACACTGAGGGACACTGAGGAGGAGGAACACTGAGGAGGAGGAACACTGAGGAGGAGGAACACTGAGGAGGAGGGACACTGAGGAGGAGGAACACTGAGGAGGAGGGACACTGAGGAGGAGGGACACTGAGGAGGAGGGACACTGAGGAGGAGGGACACTGAGGAGGAGGAACACTGAGGAGGAGGGACACTGAGGAGGAGGGACACTGAGGAGGAGGGACAGTGAGGAGGAGGAACACTGAGGAGGAGGAACACTGAGGAGGAGGGACACTGAGGAGGAGGAACACTGAGGAGGAGGGACACTGAGGAGGAGGAACACTGAGGAGGAGGAACACTGAGGAGGAGGGACACTGAGGAGGAGGAACACTGAGGAGGAGGGACACTGAGGAGGAGGGACACTGAGGAGGAGGAACACTGAGGAGGAGGAACACTGAGGAGGAGGGACACTGAGGAGGAGGGACACTGAGGAGGAGGAACACTGAGGAGGAGGAACACTGAGGAGGAGGGACACTGAGGAGGAGGGACACTGAGGAGTAGGAACACTGAGGAGGAGGGACACTGAGGAGGAGGGACACTGAGGAGGAGGAACACTGAGGAGGAGGAAAACTGAGGAGGAGGAACACTGAGGAGGAGGAACACTGAGGAGGAGGGACACTGAGGAGGAGGAACACTGAGGAGGAGGAACACTGAGGAGGAGGGACACTGAGGAGGAGGGACACTGAGGAGGAGGAACACTGAGGAGGAGGGACACTGAGGAGGATGGACACTGAGGAGGAGGAACACTGAGGAGGAGGAACACTGAGGAGGAGGAACACTGAGGAGGAGGGACACTGAGGAGGAGGAACACTGAGGAGGAGGGACACTGAGGGACACTGAGGAGGAGGAGGGACACTGAGGAGGATGGACACTGAGGAGGAGGGACACTGAGGAGGAGGGCCACTGAGGAGGAGGGACACTGAGGAGGAGGAACACTGAGGAGGAGGGACACTGAGGAGGAGGGACACTAAGGAGGAGGAACACTGAGGAGGAGGGACACTGAGGAGGAGGAACACTGAGGAGGAGGAACACTGAGGAGGAGGGACACTGAGGAGGAGGAACACTGAGGAGGAGGAACACTGAGGAGGAGGGACACTGAGGAGGAGGGACACTGAGGAGGAGGGACACTGAGGAGGAGGGACACTGAGGAGGAGGAACACTGAGGAGGAGGGACACTGAGGAGGAGGGACACTGAGGAGGAGGGACACTGAGGAGGAGGGACACTGAGGAGGAGGGACACTGAGGAGGAGGAACACTGAGGAGGAGGAACACTGAGGAGGAGGAACACTGAGGAGGAGGGACACTGAGGAGGAGGGACACTGAGGAGGAGGGACACTGAGGAGGAGGAACACTGAGGAGGAGGAACACTGAGGAGGAGGGACACTGAGGAGGAGGGACACTGAGGAGGAGGAACACTGAGGAGGAGGGACACTGAGGAGGATGGACACTGAGGAGGAGGAACACTGAGGAGGAGGGACACTGAGGAGGAGGGACACTGAGGAGGAGGGACACTGAGGAGGAGGGACACTGAGGAGGAGGGACACTGAGGAGGAGGAACACTGAGGATGTTGGACCGAGAGCAAAAGGACCAGGTCAAAGATGAGAGTGAAGAAATCAGCGACTAAGAAAAAGGCCAAACAGGGAAGAAACAAAGGAGACGACTCATCAGACGAGGACGGATCCTTCTGGACGCTCGATGAGACACTGAGAGAGGACGATAATATGATGATCGCTCTCATGGAACCGTCGATGTTTTAAGGGAGGATTCAGAGGATTTCAGACTGATCAACAACGGGAGGAAGGAACATGTTATCACTGTGGATCTTTGGGTGCGAGCCTGACCACAACCGGCTCCTCACCGTGGAAGAGGAGGAGCCCCCACTGTGCACAGGCACAACACAAGTACACAAGACAAGTACACAAGACAAGAACACAAGACAAGTACACAAGACAAGAACACAAGACAAGTACACAAGACAAGTACACAAGACAAGTACACAACACAAGAAGACAAGACAAGTACACAAGACAAGAACACAAGACAAGTACACAAGACAAGAACACAAGACAAGTACACAAGACAAGTACACAAGACAAGAACACAAGACAAGTACACAACACAAGAAGACAAGACAAGTACACAAGACAAGAACACAAGACAAGTACACAAGACAAGAACACAAGACAAGTACACAAGACAAGTACACAAGACAAGAACACAAGACAAGTACACAAGACAAGAACAAAAGACAAGTACACAAGACAAGTACACAAGACAAGTACACAACACAAGAAGACAAGACAAGTACACAAGACAAGAACACAAGACAAGTACACAACACAAGAACACAAGACAAGTACACAAGACAAGTACACAACACAAGAACACAAGACAAGTACACAAGACAAGAACACAAGACAAGTACACAAGACAAGAACACAAGACAAGTACACAAGACAAGTACACAACACAAGAACACAAGACAAGTACACAAGACAAGAACACAAGACAAGTACACAAGACAAGTACACAAGACAAGTACACAAGACAAGTACACAACACAAGAACACAAGACAAGTACACAAGACAAGAACACAAGACAAGTACACAAGACAAGAACACAAGACAAGTACACAAGACAAGTACACAACACAAGAACACAAGACAAGTACACAAGACAAGAACACAAGACAAGTACACAAGACAAGTACACAACACAAGTACACAACACAAGTACACAAGACAAGAACACAAGACAAGTACACAACACAAGAACACAAGACAAGTACACAAGACAAGAACACAAGACAAGTACACAAGACAAGTACACAACACAAGAACACAAGACAAGTACACAAGACAAGAACACAAGACAAGTACACAAGACAAGTACACAAGACAAGTACACAACACAAGTACACAACACAAGTACACAACACAAGTACACAAGACAAGAACACAACACAAGTACACAAGACAAGAACACAAGACAAGTACACAAGACAAGTACACAACACAAGAACACAAGACAAGTACACAAGACAAGTACACAACACAAGAACACAAGACAAGTACACAAGACAAGTACACAAGACAAGTACACAACACAAGTACACAAGACAAGTACACAAGACAAGTACACAACACAAGAACACAAGACAAGTACACAAGACAAGAACACAAGACAAGTACACAAGACAAGTACACAAGACAAGTACACAAGACAAGTACACAACACAAGAACACAAGACAAGTACACAAGACAAGAACACAAGACAAGTACACAAGACAAGTACACAAGACAAGTACACAACACAAGTACACAACACAAGTACACAACACAAGTACACAAGACAAGAACACAAGACAAGTACACAACACAAGAACACAAGACAAGTACACAAGACAAGAACACAAGACAAGTACACAACACAAGTACACAACACAAGTACACAACACAAGTACACAACACAAGTACACAACACAAGTACACAAGACAAGAACACAACACAAGTACACAAGACAAGAACACAAGACAAGTACACAAGACAAGTACACAACACAAGAACACAAGACAAGTACACAAGACAAGTACACAACACAAGAACACAAGACAAGTACACAAGACAAGTACACAAGACAAGTACACAACACAAGTACACAAGACAAGTACACAAGACAAGTACACAACACAAGAACACAAGACAAGTACACAAGACAAGTACACAAGACAAGTACACAACACAAGAACACAAGACAAGTACACAAGACAAGTACACAACACAAGAACACAAGACAAGTACACAACACAAGTACACAAGACAAGAACACAAGACAAGTACACAAGACAAGTACACAACACAAGAACACAAGACAAGTACACAAGACAAGTACACAACACAAGAACACAAGACAAGTACACAAGACAAGTACACAAGACAAGTACACAACACAAGTACACAAGACAAGTACACAAGACAAGTACACAACACAAGAACACAAGACAAGTACACAAGACAAGTACACAAGACAAGTACACAACACAAGAACACAAGACAAGTACACAAGACAAGTACACAAGACAAGTACACAACACAAGTACACAAGACAAGTACACAAGACAAGTACACAACACAAGAACACAAGACAAGTACACAAGACAAGTACACAAGACAAGTACACAACACAAGAACACAAGACAAGTACACAAGACAAGTACACAACACAAGAACACAAGACAAGTACACAAGACAAGTACACAACACAAGTACACAAGACAAGTACACAACACAAGTACACAAGACAAGTACACAAGACAAGTACACAACACAAGTAAACAAGACAAGTACACAACACAAGAACACAAGACAAGTACACAAGACAAGTACACAACACAAGTACACAAGACAAGTACACAACACAAGTACACAAGACAAGTACACAAGACAAGTACACAACACAAGAACACAAGACAAGTACACAAGACAAGTACACAAGACAAGTACACAACACAAGAACACAAGACAAGTACACAAGACAAGTACACAACACAAGAACACAAGACAAGTACACAAGACAAGTACACAACACAAGTACACAAGACAAGTACACAACACAAGTACACAAGACAAGTACACAACACAAGAACACAAGACAAGTACACAAGACAAGTACACAACACAAGAACACAAGACAAGTACACAAGACAAGTACACAACACAAGTACACAAGACAAGTACACAACACAAGTACACAAGACAAGTACACAAGACAAGTACACAAGACAAGTACACAAGACAAATACACAACACAAGTACACAACACAAGTACACAAGACAAATACACAACACAAGTACACAACACAAGTACACAAGACAAGTACACAACACAAAAACACAAGTACACAACACAAGTACACAAGACAAGTACACAAGACAAGTACACAAGACAAGTACACAAGACAAATACACAACACAAGTACACAACACAAGTACACAAGACAAATACACAACACAAGTAAACAACACAAGTACACAAGACAAGTACACAAGATAAGTACACAACACAAATACACAACACAAGGACACAACTCAAGTACACAACACAAGTACACAAAACAAATACACAACACAAATACACAACACAAGTACACAAGACAAGTACACAACACAAAAACACAAGTACACAACACAAGTACACAAGACAAGTACACAAGACAAGTACACAAGACAAGTACACAAGACAAATACACAACACAAGTACACAACACAAGTACACAAGACAAATACACAACACAAGTAAACAACACAATTACACAAGACAAATACACAAGACAAGGGCACAACACAAGTACACAAGATAAGTACACAACACAAATACACAACACAAGGACACAACTCAAGTACACAACACAAGTACACAAAACAAATACACAACACAAGTACACAACAAAAGTACACAAGACAAATACACAACACAAGTACACAAGACAAGTACACAAGACAAAAACACAAGTACACAACACAAGTACACAAGACAAATACACAACACAAGTAAACAACACAATTACACAAGACAAATACACAAGACAAGGGCACAACACAAGTACACAAGATAAGTACACAACACAAATACACAACACAAAGACACAACTCAAGTACACAACACAAGTACACAAGACAAGTACACAACACAAGTACACAACACAAGTACACAACACAAGTACACAAGACAAGTACACAAGACAAGTACACAACAAAAGAACACAAGACAAGTACACAAGACAAGTACACAACACAAGTACACAAGACAAGTACACAAGACAAGTACACAACACAAGTACACAAGACAAGTACACAAGACAAGTACACAAGACAAGTACACAAGACAAGTACACAACACAAGTACACAAGACAAGTACACAACACAAGTACATAAGAAAAGTACACAACACAAGTACACAAGTACACAAGACAAGTACACAACACAAGTACACAACACAAGTACACAAGACAAGTACACGAGACAAATACACAACACAAGTACACAAGAAAAGTATACAACACAAGTACACAACACAAGTACACAAGAAAAGTACACAAGACAGGTACACAAGACAAGTACACAACACAAGTACACAACACAAGTACACAAGACAAGTACACAAGACAAGTACACAAGACAAGTACACAAGACAAGTACACAAGACAAGTACACAACAAAAGTACACAAGACAAGTACACAACACAAGTACACAATACAAGTACACAAGACAAGAACACAAGACAAATACACAACACAAGTACATAACACAAGTACACAACACAAGTACACAACACAATTACACAACACAAGTACACAAGACAAATACACAACACAAGTACACAACACAAGTGCACAACACAAGTACACAAGACAAGTACACAACACAAGTATACAAGACAAGTACACAACACAAGTACACAACACAAGCACACAACACAAGTACACAAGACAAGTACACAACACAAGTACACAAGACAAGTACACAAGACAAGTACACAACACAAGTACACAACACAAGTAAACAACACAAGTACACAAGAAAAGTACACAACACAAGTACACAACACAAGTACACAAGACAAGTACACAAGACAAGTACACAACACAAGCACACAAGACAAGTACACAACACAAGTACACAAGACAAGTACACAAGACAAGTACACAAGACAAGTACACAAGACAAATACACAACACAAGTACACAACACAAGTACACAAGACAAATACACAACACAAGTACACAACACAAGTACACAAGACAAGTACACAACACAAGTACACAACACAAGTACACAAGACAAGTACACAAGACAAGTACACAAGACAAATACACAACACAAGTACACAACACAAGTACACAAGACAAATACACAACACAAGTAAACAACACAAGTACACAAGACAAGTACACAAGATAAGTACACAACACAAATACACAACACAAGGACACAACTCAAGTACACAACACAAGTACACAAAACAAATACACAACACAAGTACACAACACAAGTACACAAGACAAGTACACAACACAAAAACACAAGTACACAACACAAGTACACAAGACAAGTACACAAGACAAGTACACAAGACAAGTACACAAGACAAATACACAACACAAGTACACAACACAAGTACACAAGACAAATACACAACACAAGTAAACAACACAATTACACAAGACAAATACACAAGACAAGGGCACAACACAAGTACACAAGATAAGTACACAACACAAATACACAACACAAGGACACAACTCAAGTACACAACACAAGTACACAAAACAAATACACAACACAAGTACACAACAAAAGTACACAAGACAAATACACAACACAAGTACACAAGACAAGTACACAACACAAGAACACAAGACAAGTACACAAGACAAGTACACAACACAAGAACACAAGACAAGTACACAAGACAAGTACACAACACAAGTACACAAGACAAGTACACAACACAAGTACACAAGACAAGTACACAACACAAGAACACAAGACAAGTACACAAGACAAGTACACAACACAAGAACACAAGACAAGTACACAAGACAAGTACACAACACAAGTACACAAGACAAGTACACAACACAAGTACACAAGACAAGTACACAAGACAAGTACACAAGACAAATACACAACACAAGTACACAACACAAGTACACAAGACAAATACACAACACAAGTACACAACACAAGTACACAAGACAAGTACACAACACAAAAACACAAGTACACAACACAAGTACACAAGACAAGTACACAAGACAAGTACACAAGACAAGTACACAAGACAAATACACAACACAAGTACACAACACAAGTACACAAGACAAATACACAACACAAGTAAACAACACAAGTACACAAGACAAGTACACAAGATAAGTACACAACACAAATACACAACACAAGGACACAACTCAAGTACACAACACAAGTACACAAAACAAATACACAACACAAATACACAACACAAGTACACAAGACAAGTACACAACACAAAAACACAAGTACACAACACAAGTACACAAGACAAGTACACAAGACAAGTACACAAGACAAGTACACAAGACAAATACACAACACAAGTACACAACACAAGTACACAAGACAAATACACAACACAAGTAAACAACACAATTACACAAGACAAATACACAAGACAAGGGCACAACACAAGTACACAAGATAAGTACACAACACAAATACACAACACAAAGACACAACTCAAGTACACAACACAAGTACACAAGACAAGTACACAACACAAGTACACAACACAAGTACACAACACAAGTACACAAGACAAGTACACAAGACAAGTACACAACAAAAGAACACAAGACAAGTACACAAGACAAGTACACAACACAAGTACACAAGACAAGTACACAAGACAAGTACACAACACAAGTACACAAGACAAGTACACAAGACAAGTACACAAGACAAGTACACAAGACAAGTACACAACACAAGTACACAAGACAAGTACACAACACAAGTACATAAGAAAAGTACACAACACAAGTACACAAGTACACAAGACAAGTACACAACACAAGTACACAACACAAGTACACAAGACAAGTACACGAGACAAATACACAACACAAGTACACAAGAAAAGTATACAACACAAGTACACAACACAAGTACACAAGAAAAGTACACAAGACAGGTACACAAGACAAGTACACAACACAAGTACACAACACAAGTACACAAGACAAGTACACAAGACAAGTACACAAGACAAGTACACAAGACAAGTACACAAGACAAGTACACAACAAAAGTACACAAGACAAGTACACAACACAAGTACACAATACAAGTACACAAGTACACAAGACAAGAACACAAGACAAATACACAACACAAGTACATAACACAAGTACACAACACAAGTACACAACACAATTACACAACACAAGTACACAAGACAAATACACAACACAAGTACACAACACAAGTGCACAACACAAGTACACAAGACAAGTACACAACACAAGTATACAAGACAAGTACACAACACAAGTACACAACACAAGCACACAACACAAGTACACAAGACAAGTACACAACACAAGTACACAAGACAAGTACACAAGACAAGTACACAACACAAGTACACAACACAAGTAAACAACACAAGTACACAAGAAAAGTACACAACACAAGTACACAACACAAGTACACAAGACAAGTACACAAGACAAGTACACAACACAAGCACACAAGACAAGTACACAACACAAGTACACAAGACAAGTACACAAGACAAGTACACAAGACAAGTACACAAGACAAATACACAACACAAGTACACAACACAAGTACACAAGACAAATACACAACACAAGTACACAACACAAGTACACAAGACAAGTACACAACACAAGTACACAACACAAGTACACAAGACAAGTACACAAGACAAGTACACAAGACAAATACACAACACAAGTACACAACACAAGTACACAAGACAAATACACAACACAAGTAAACAACACAAGTACACAAGACAAGTACACAAGATAAGTACACAACACAAATACACAACACAAGGACACAACTCAAGTACACAACACAAGTACACAAAACAAATACACAACACAAGTACACAACACAAGTACACAAGACAAGTACACAACACAAAAACACAAGTACACAACACAAGTACACAAGACAAGTACACAAGACAAGTACACAAGACAAGTACACAAGACAAATACACAACACAAGTACACAACACAAGTACACAAGACAAATACACAACACAAGTAAACAACACAATTACACAAGACAAATACACAAGACAAGGGCACAACACAAGTACACAAGATAAGTACACAACACAAATACACAACACAAGGACACAACTCAAGTACACAACACAAGTACACAAAACAAATACACAACACAAGTACACAACAAAAGTACACAAGACAAATACACAACACAAGTACACAAGACAAGTACACAAGACAAAAACACAAGTACACAACACAAGTACACAAGACAAATACACAACACAAGTAAACAACACAATTACACAAGACAAATACACAAGACAAGTACACAAGACAAGTACACAACAAAAGAACACAAGACAAGTACACAAGACAAGTACACAACACAAATACACAACACAAAGACACAACTCAAGTACACAAGACAAGTACACAACACAAGTACACAACACAAGTACACAACACAAGTACACAAGACAAGTACACAAGACAAGTACACAACAAAAGAACACAAGACAAGTACACAAGACAAGTACACAACACAAGTACACAAGACAAGTACACAAGACAAGTACACAACACAAGTACACAAGACAAGTACACAAGACAAGTACACAAGACAAGTACACAAGACAAGTACACAACACAAGTACACAAGACAAGTACACAACACAA
>NW_027316278.1:40006345-40028845 GCF_026437365.1 Eucyclogobius newberryi | reverse complement strand
GTGTGATGAAGAGGAGCAGATGTGTGATGAAGAGGAGCAGACGTGTGATGAAGAGGAGCAGACGTGTGATGAAGAGGAGCAGATGTGTGATGAAGAGGAGCAGACGTGTGATGAAGAGGAGCAGATGTGTGATGAAGAGGAGCAGACGTGTGATGAAGAGGAGCAGATGTGTGATGAAGAGGAGCAGATGTGTGATGAAGAGGAGCAGACGTGTGATGAAGAGGAGCAGATGTGTGATGAAGAGGAGCAGACGTGTGATGAAGAGGAGCAGATGTGATGAAGAGGAGCAGACGTGTGATGAAGAGGAGCAGATGTGATGAAGAGGAGCAGACGTGTGATGAAGAGGAGCTGACGTGTGATGAAGAGGAGCAGATGTGTGATGAAGAGGAGCAGACGTGTGATGAAGAGGAGCAGACGTGTGATGAAGAGGAGCAGACGTGTGATGAAGAGGAGCAGACGTGTGATGAAGAGGAGCAGATGTGTGATGAAGAGGAGCAGACGTGTGATGAAGAGGAGCAGATGTGTGATGAAGAGGAGCAGACGTGTGATGAAGAGGAGCAGATGTGTGATGAAGAGGAGCAGATGTGTGATGAAGAGGAGCAGATGTGTGATGAAGAGGAGCAGACGTGTGATGAAGAGGAGCAGACGTGTGATGAAGAGGAGCAGATGTGTGATGAAGAGGAGCAGACGTGTGATGAAGAGGAGCAGATGTGTGATGAAGAGGAGCAGACGTGTGATGAAGAGGAGCAGATGTGTGATGAAGAGGAGCAGATGTGTGATGAAGAGGAGCAGACGTGTGATGAAGAGGAGCAGATGTGTGATGAAGAGGAGCAGACGTGTGATGAAGAGGAGCAGATGTGTGATGAAGAGGAGCAGACGTGTGATGAAGAGGAGCAGATGTGTGATGAAGAGGAGCAGACGTGTGATGAAGAGGAGCAGATGTGTGATGAAGAGGAGCAGATGTGTGATGAAGAGGAGCAGACGTGTGATGAAGAGGAGCAGATGTGTGATGAAGAGGAGCAGACGTGTGATGAAGAGGAGCAGATGTGTCATGAAGAGGAGCAGACGTGTGATGAAGAGGAGCAGACGTGTGATGAAGAGGAGCAGACGTGTGATGAAGAGGAGCAGATGTGTGATGAAGAGGAGCAGATGTGTGATGAAGAGAAGGAGATGTGTGATGAAGAGGAGCAGATGTGTGATGAAGAGGAGCAGACGTGTGATGAAGAGGAGCAGATGTGATGAAGAGGAGCAGACGTGTGATGAAGAGGAGCAGATGTGTGATGAAGAGGAGCAGATGTGTGATGAAGAGGAGCAGACGTGTGATGAAGAGGAGCAGATGTGTGATGAAGAGGAGCAGATGTGTGATGAAGAGGAGCAGACGTGTGATGAAGAGGAGCAGATGTGTGATGAAGAGGAGCAGACGTGTGATGAAGAGGAGCAGATGTGTCATGAAGAGGAGCAGACGTGTGATGAAGAGGAGCAGACGTGTGATGAAGAGGAGCAGACGTGTGATGAAGAGGAGCAGATGTGTGATGAAGAGGAGCAGATGTGTGATGAAGAGAAGGAGATGTGTGATGAAGAGGAGCAGATGTGTGATGAAGAGGAGCAGACGTGTGATGAAGAGGAGCAGATGTGATGAAGAGGAGCAGACGTGTGATGAAGAGGAGCAGATGTGATGAAGAGGAGCAGACGTGTGATGAAGAGGAGCTGACGTGTGATGAAGAGGAGCAGATGTGTGATGAAGAGGAGCAGATGTGTGATGAAGAGGAGCAGACGTGTGATGAAGAGGAGCAGATGTGTGATGAAGAGGAGCAGACGTGTGATGAAGAGGAGCAGATGTGTGATGAAGAGGAGCAGATGTGTGATGAAGAGGAGGAGACGTGTGATGAAGAGGAGCAGATGTGTGATGAAGAGGAGCAGACGTGTGATGAAGAGGAGCAGACGTGTGATGAAGAGGAGGAGACGTGTGATGAAGAGGAGCAGACGTGTGATGAAGAGGAGCAGATGTGTGATGAAGAGGAGCAGATGTGTGATGAAGAGGAGCAGACGTGTGATGAAGAGGAGCAGATGTGTGATGAAGAGGAGCAGACGTGTCATGAAGAGGAGCAGACGTGTGATGAAGAGGAGCAGACGTGTGATGAAGAGGAGCAGACGTGTGATGAAGAGGAGCAGACGTGTGATGAAGAGGAGCAGACGTGTGATGAAGAGGAGCAGATGTGTGATGAAGAGGAGCAGATGTGTGATGAAGAGGAGCAGACGTGTGATGAAGAGGAGCAGATGTGTGATGAAGAGGAGCAGATGTGTGATGAAGAGGAGGAGACGTGTGATGAAGAGGAGCAGATGTGTGATGAAGAGGAGCAGACGTGTGATGAAGAGGAGCAGACGTGTGATGAAGAGGAGCAGACGTGTGATGAAGAGGAGCAGATGTGATGAAGAGGAGCAGACGTGTGATGAAGAGGAGCTGACGTGTGATGAAGAGGAGCAGACGTGTGATGAAGAGGAGCAGACGTGTGATGAAGAGGAGCAGACGTGTGATGAAGAGGAGCAGATGTGTGATGAAGAGGAGCAGACGTGTGATGAAGAGGAGCAGATGTGATGAAGAGGAGCAGACGTGTGATGAAGAGGAGCAGATGTGATGAAGAGGAGCAGACGTGTGATGAAGAGGAGCTGACGTGTGATGAAGAGGAGCAGATGTGTGATGAAGAGGAGCAGACGTGTGATGAAGAGGAGCAGACGTGTGATGAAGAGGAGCAGATGTGTGATGAAGAGGAGCAGACGTGTGATGAAGAGGAGCAGATGTGTGATGAAGAGGAGCAGACGTGTGATGAAGAGGAGCAGACGTGTGATGAAGAGGAGCAGATGTGTGATGAAGAGGAGCAGACGTGTGATGAAGAGGAGCAGATGTGTGATGAAGAGGAGCAGACGTGTGATGAAGAGGAGCAGATGTGATGAAGAGGAGCAGACGTGTGATGAAGAGGAGCAGATGTGATGAAGAGGAGCAGACGTGTGATGAAGAGGAGCTGACGTGTGATGAAGAGGAGCAGATGTGTGATGAAGAGGAGCAGACGTGTGATGAAGAGGAGCAGACGTGTGATGAAGAGGAGCAGATGTGTGATGAAGAGGAGCAGACGTGTGATGAAGAGGAGCAGATGTGTGATGAAGAGGAGGAGACGTGTGATGAAGAGGAGCAGATGTGTGATGAAGAGGAGCAGATGTGTGATGAAGAGGAGCAGACGTGTGATGAAGAGGAGCAGACGTGTGATGAAGAGGAGCAGATGTGTGATGAAGAGGAGCAGATGTGTGATGAAGAGGAGCAGACGTGTGATGAAGAGGAGCAGATGTGTGATGAAGAGGAGGAGACGTGTGATGAAGAGGAGCAGATGTGTGATGAAGAGGAGCAGACGTGTGATGAAGAGGAGCAGATGTGTGATGAAGAGGAGGAGACGTGTGATGAAGAGGAGCAGATGTGTGATGAAGAGGAGCAGACGTGTGATGAAGAGGAGCAGATGTGATGAAGAGGAGCAGACGTGTGATGAAGAGGAGCAGATGTGATGAAGAGGAGCAGACGTGTGATGAAGAGGAGCTGACGTGTGATGAAGAGGAGCAGATGTGTGATGAAGAGAAGATGTGTGATGAAGAGGAGCAGACGTGATGAAGAGGAGCAGATGTGATGAAGAGGAGCAGATGTGATGAAGAGGAGCAGATGTGATGAAGAGGAGCAGACGTGATGAAGAGGAGCAGATGTGATGAAGAGGAGCAGACGTGTGATGAAGAGGAGCAGATGTGATGAAGAGGAGCAGACGTGTGATGAAGAGGAGCTGACGTGTGATGAAGAGGAGCAGATGTGTGATGAAGAGAAGATGTGTGATGAAGAGGAGCAGACGTGATGAAGAGGAGCAGATGTGATGAAGAGGAGCAGACGTGTGATGAAGAGGAGCAGATGTGTGATGAAGAGGAGCAGAAGTGTGATGAAGAGGAGCAGATGTGTGATGAAGAGGAGCAGAAGTGTGATGAAGAAGAGCAGACGTGTGATGAAGAGGAGCTGACGTGTGATGAAGAGGAGGAGACGTGTGATGAAGAGGAGCAGATGTGTGATGAAGAGGAGGAGACGTGTGATGAATAGGAGCAGATGTGTGATGAAGAGGAGCAGACGTGTGATGAAGAGGAGCAGACGTGATGAAGAGGAGCAGACGTGTGATGAAGAGGAGCAGATGTGATGAAGAGGAGCAGACGTGATGAAGAGGAGCAGATGTGATGAAGAGGAGCAGACGTGTGATGAAGAGGAGCAGATGTGATGAAGAGGAGCTGACGTGATGAAGAGGAGCAGATGTGATGAAGAGGAGCAGACGTGATGAAGAGGAGCAGATGTGATGAAGAGGAGCAGACGTGATGAAGAGGAGCAGACGTGATGAAGAGGAGCAGATGTGATGAAGAGGAGCAGACGTGATGAAGAGGAGCAGATGTGATGAAGAGGAGCAGACGTGATGAAGAGGAGCAGATGTGATGAAGAGGAGCAGACGTGATGAAGAGGAGCAGACGTGATGAAGAGGAGCAGACGTGTGATGAAGAGGAGCAGATGTGATGAAGAGGAGCAGACGTGATGAAGAGGAGCAGATGTGATGAAGAGGAGCAGACGTGATGAAGAGGAGCAGACGTGTGATGAAGAGGAGCAGATGTGATGAAGAGGAGCTGACGTGATGAAGAGGAGCAGACGTGATGAAGAGGAGCAGATGTGATGAAGAGGAGCAGACGTGATGAAGAGGAGCAGACGTGATGAAGAGGAGCAGACGTGATGAAGAGGAGCAGATGTGTGATGAAGAGGAGCAGACGTGTGATGAAGAGGAGCAGATGTGATGAAGAGGAGCAGATGTGATGAAGAGGAGCAGACGTGTGATGAAGAGGAGCAGATGTGTGATGAAGAGGAGCAGACGTGTGATGAAGAGGAGCTGACGTGATGAAGAGGAGCAGATGTGATGAAGAGGAGCAGACGTGATGAAGAGGAGCAGATGTGATGAAGAGGAGCAGACGTGATGAAGAGGAGCAGATGTGATGAAGAGGAGCAGATGTGATGAAGAGGAGCAGATGTGATGAAGAGGAGCAGACGTGATGAAGAGGAGCAGATGTGATGAAGAGGAGCAGACGTGATGAAGAGGAGCAGATGTGATGAAGAGGAGCAGATGTGATGAAGAGGAGCAGATGTGATGAAGAGGAGCAGACGTGATGAAGAGGAGCAGACGTGATGAAGAGGAGCAGACACTAGAGCGTCACAGCAGGAGGAAGAAATACATGAACGATCCTTTTTGAACGGTCGGACTGGAATGTTTGAGATAAACTAAATCCAAACTGTCCAACACGACTGAGACGAGAACGTTCCAGACCAGATTTTAATGCCTTTTTAAAGGTTGAATGGACGATTTTTCGGCGATTTGAGAACTCAGGCCGAAGTGCTCATGCCACTCCCCCGTGCGCATGCCACTCCCCCGTGCACATGCCACTCCCCCGTGCACATGCCACTCCCCCGTGCACATGCCACTCCCCCGTGCACATGCCACTCCCCCGTGCACATGCCACTCCCCCGTGCACATGCCACTCCCCCGTGCACATGCCACTCCCCCGTGCACATGCCACTCCCCCGTGTGGACTGATACAACACACACGTGCGTTTGTTTATTAGTGCGATGGATCACATCACATCTCTCGGCTCCCGTAGATTTCCGTCTTCTTCTGCGTCAGCTCGAACTGTCTTTCTCCGTCTTCATTTTGTCCCGTACACTGAGGGAACTATATTATGATAGATCCATGCGCATAGACACGCGGAAACGTGGGGACGAACCGCACGAGGAGCTGCAGGTGAACGAGGCTCTGCAGGTGAACGAGGAGCTGCAGGTGAACGAGGCTCTGCAGGTGAACGAGGCTCTGCAGGTGAACGAGGCTCTGCAGTGAACGAGGAGCTGCAGGTGAGCGAGGCTCTGCAGGTGAACGAGGAGCTGCAGGTGAACGAGGCTCTGCAGGTGAACGAGGCTCTGCAGGTGAACGAGGAGCTGCAGGTGAACGAGGCTCTGCAGGTGAACGAGGCTCTGCAGGTGAACGAGGCTCTGCAGGTGAACGAGGAGCTGCAGGTGAACGAGGCTCTGCAGGTGAACGAGGAGCTGCAGGTGAACGAGGCTCTGCAGGTGAACGAGGCTCTACAGGTGAACGAGGAGCTGCAGGTGAACCAGGCTCTGCAGGTGAACGAGGAGCTGCAGGTGAACGAGGCTCTGCAGGTGAACCAGGCTCTACAGGTGAACGAGGTGAACGAGGCTATGCAGGTGAACGAGGAGCTGCAGGTGAACGAGGCTCTGCAGGTGAACCAGGCTCTACAGGTGAACGAGGTGAACGAGGCTATGCAGGTGAACGAGGAGCTGCAGGTGAGCGGTAGGTGAGTTCTATGATTGACAGGTGGCAGGACTAAACGGCACGAGGAAAATGAGACTCAGATTTGGGCCAAAAAAATGGTCCATTCAACCTTTAATGAATTTGGCCGATACAAATATTTCAAAAGGACCTTCACATGTTTAGTGCACTTCACCTTTCACTCATGTGGAATGTAAAATCATTTGTTAAATGTCTGTGAACAGAAATATGTAGAAATAGTTTCTACATATTCTATTTCCAGTTTTACTCGTCTTTAAAAGGACAAATAAAAAGTGAAATCCCTCGTCCAGTGTCGTTTCATCTGGACCACGATAGAAATCAAAGAAGTTTAGTTTCTGGTGAAACCAACACTTTTTAGTCCAGATGACCACAGATGACCACAGATGACCACAGATGACCACAGATGACCACAGATGACCACAGATGACCACAGATGACCACAGATGACCACAGATGACCACAGATGACTCTTTTCTACAAAGTTGTTAATTATTGACTACATTTTCAGGTTCAAACAGTTCAATACTAAAATATCCATAAACTGAAACTGACAAAGTATTGAGATGTTTGCAAAGATTTATTGAATATGAATCAAGTTTGAAAACCACATTTGACTTGATCTGCTCCTGTCAATCATGAACGTCAATCATGTTTTCTACTATTTACAGTCGAGATACTGAGGACATCAAACACATGACGTAAGTTTCATGGATTTGGTTGTTTCAAAGTCTTGGACTCGTCTCGGTGACGTCTGATCAGAAAAGACTCGATATAAAACATGCTTCAGTGAGAATCTGCAATGAGATCAGATTGACAGGTGGATAAGCCAATCAGGGACACGCGTGGTCCGTTTGGGTCAAACAAATATGGCGCTCACAAGGAATAAAAGAAAGGAAACGCATGTCATAGCGACCGACACATATTTGTGCTGAATCAAATCAAAGTGTTCGTCTGATGAACTCATGTGGACTTTAGTTTCACTTTGATACTAACGCCTTCTGCTTTTACAATTAAATCTAACTGTCCGGCGCCGCGTCCGACGCTTAAAGACGAGTAAAACTGGAAATAGAATATGCGTCCTGCGTGGGACCCCGTGTACCATAACCACTCCCACTCAGCACAAATATCACAGGTTTATCACATTTTCCTCCGTCCCAGACGTTCTTCTAAACCACAAAGCAACTTTACCACTTATAATTTACACATTTTCACATGTTGCAGAAGTGACCAGGACATGACGTGACCAGGACATGACGTGACCAGGACATGACGTGACCAGGACATGACGTGACCAGGACATGACGTGACCAGGACATGACGTGACCAGGACATGAAGTGACCAGGACATGAAGTGACCAGGACATGACGTGACCAGGACATGACGTGACCAGGACGTGACCAGGACATGAAGTGACCAGGACATGACGTGACCAGGACATGAAGTGACCAGGACATGACGTGACCAGGACATGACGTGACCAGGACATGACGTGACCAGGACATGACGTGACCAGGACATGACGTGACCAGGACATGACGTGACCAGGACATGACGTGACCAGGACATGACGTGACCAGGACGTGACCAGGACATGAAGTGACCAGGACATGACGTGACCAGGACATGACGTGACCAGGACATGACGTGACCAGGACATGACGTGACCAGGACATGACGTGACCAGGACATGAAGTGACCAGGACATGAAGTGACCAGGACATGAAGTGACCAGGACATGACGTGACCAGGACGTGACGTGACCAGGACGTGACGTGACCAGGACGTCAAGTGACCAGGACGTGACGTGACCAGGACGTGACGTGACCAGGACGTGACGTGACCAGGACGTGACCAGGACATGACGTGACCAGGACGTGACCAGGACATGACGTGACCAGGACATGACGTGACCAGGACATGACGTGACCAGGACATGAAGTGACCAGGACATGACGTGACCAGGACATGAAGTGACCAGGACATGAAGTGACCAGGACATGACGTGACCAGGACATGACGTGACCAGGACATGACGTGACCAGGACATGAAGTGACCAGGACATGACGTGACCAGGACGTGACGTGACCAGGACGTGACCAGGACATGACGTGACCAGGACATGAAGTGACCAGGACGTGACGTGACCAGGACGTGACGTGACCAGGACGTGACGTGACCAGGACGTGACCAGGACATGACGTGACCAGGACATGACGTGACCAGGACATGACGTGACCAGGACATGACGTGACCAGGACATGACGTGACCAGGACATGACGTGACCAGGACATGACGTGACCAGGACATGACGTGACCAGGACATGACGTGACCAGGACATGAAGTGACCAGGACGTGACGTGACCAGGACGTGACGTGACCAGGACGTGACGTGACCAGGACGTGACCAGGACATGACGTGACCAGGACGTGACCAGGACATGACGTGACCAGGACATGACGTGACCAGGACATGACGTGACCAGGACATGACGTGACCAGGACATGACGTGACCAGGACATGAAGTGACCAGGACATGACGTGACCAGGACATGACCAGGACGTGACGTGACCAGGACGTGACGTGACCAGGACGTGACCAGGACATGACGTGACCAGGACGTGACCAGGACATGACGTGACCAGGACGTGACGTGACCAGGACATGACGTGACCAGGACATGAAGTGACCAGGACATGACGTGACCAGGACGTGACGTGACCAGGACGTGACCAGGACATGACGTGACCAGGACATGAAGTGACCAGGACGTGACGTGACCAGGACATGACGTGACCAGGACATGACGTGACCAGGACATGACGTGACCAGGACATGACGTGACCAGGACATGACGTGACCAGGACATGAAGTGACCAGGACGTGACGTGACCAGGACGTGACGTGACCAGGACGTGACGTGACCAGGACGTGACGTGACCAGGACATGACGTGACCAGGACATGAAGTGACC
Source organism: Eucyclogobius newberryi (assembly GCF_026437365.1). Taxonomy (NCBI): domain Eukaryota; kingdom Metazoa; phylum Chordata; class Actinopteri; order Gobiiformes; family Gobiidae; genus Eucyclogobius; species Eucyclogobius newberryi. The sequence goes on along the minus strand of NW_027316278.1, from coordinate 40,019,454 downwards.
AGGACATGACGTGACCAGGACATGACGTGACCAGGACATGACGTGACCAGGACATGACGTGACCAGGACATGACGTGACCAGGACATGACGTGACCAGGACATGACGTGACCAGGACATGAAGTGACCAGGACATGACGTGACCAGGACATGACGTGACCAGGACATGACGTGACCAGGACGTGACCAGGACATGACGTGACCAGGACATGACGTGACCAGGACGTGACGTGACCAGGACATGACGTGACCAGGACATGACGTGACCAGGACATGACGTGACCAGGACGTGACCAGGACATGAAGTGACCAGGACATGACGTGACCAGGACATGACGTGACCAGGACATGACGTGACCAGGACATGACGTGACCAGGACATGAAGTGACCAGGACATGACGTGACCAGGACATGACGTGACCAGGACATGACGTGACCAGGACGTGACCAGGACATGACGTGACCAGGACATGACGTGACCAGGACATGAAGTGACCAGGACATGACGTGACCAGGACATGAAGTGACCAGGACATGACGTGACCAGGACATGAAGTGACCAGGACATGACGTGACCAGGACGTGACGTGACCAGGACATGACGTGACCAGGACATGAAGTGACCAGGACATGAAGTGACCAGGACATGAAGTGACCAGGACATGACGTGACCAGGACATGAAGTGACCAGGACATGACGTGACCAGGACGTGACCAGGACATGAAGTGACCAGGACATGTCCAGGACATGAAGTGACCAGGACATGACGTGACCAGGACATGACGTGACCAGGACGTGACCAGGACATGAAGTGACCAGGACGTGACCAGGACATGAAGTGACCAGGACATGTCCAGGACATGAAGTGACCAGGACATGAAGTGACCAGGACATGACGTGACCAGGACATGACGTGACCAGGACATGTCCAGGACATGAAGTGACCAGGACATGAAGTGACCAGGACATGACGTGACCAGGACATGACGTGACCAGGACATGTCCAGGACATGAAGTGACCAGGACATGAAGTGACCAGGACATGACGTGACCAGGACATGACGTGACCAGGACATGACGTGACCAGGACATGAAGTGACCAGGACATGACGTGACCAGGACATGTCCAGTAATGACAGAGCAGACTGACCGCAGCAGATCAGAACGTTTCATATGCTGCAGTCTAGATTGAAAAATATTATGTTACAGGCCCTTGAAACAGATAAAGCTTTGATGCCAAACTTGTGTACTTTGTTACACGCGGTGATGGAGGGAGCAGTGGCTCTACTGCGACGCTCAAACACAAACACACAAACCAAACACAGAATGAATCCAAAACGTACATAATAGAAACTAAAATAAACACCACGACAGTTACACGCTGCACTCTGATCCAGCCCACCCGGGACCCTTCACACCCACTCAGAGGACACGCCCTCATGCAGGACACACCCTCATGCAGGACACGCCCTCATGCAGGACACGCCCTCATGCAGGACACGCCCTCATGCAAGACACGCCCTCATGCAGGACACGCCCTCATGCAGGACACGCCCTCTGCCACACCAGATCAGAGCCCCATCATGGAGCTGGAAGAGGAAAAGAGACCGAGCTGGAGGAAAGACGTGGAGGGCTCTGCTTTGGGAATGTTGGGGGGAAAAGCGAGCCGCAGATTTCGTGGAGGTCGGTGGTCTTCAGTTCTTGAGGGGGAGCGTGGCGGTGGATGAGGGGTGGTCTTCAGTTCTTGAGGGGGAGCGTGGTGGTGGATGAGGGGTGGTCTTCAGTTCTTGAGGGGGAGCGTGGCGGTGGATGAGGGGTGGTCTTCAGTTCTTGAGGGGGAGCGTGGTGGTGGATGAGGGGTGGTCTTCAGTTCTTGAGGGGGAGCGTGGTGGTGGATGAGGGGTGGTCTTCAGTTCTTGAGAATGGCCTCGTAGCTTTGGAACACAGCCTGGGCCGCTTCTGTGGCTCTGCACTTCAGCGACACCTGCGGGACAGAAGAGAAGCCTTAGAGCCGGCCCACAATGCCACCGGCCCAATGCGACGAGGAGACCCGCGTGGGAGATGTGGGAGAGGGGGGATACGCGTGGGAGAGGGGGGGGACCCGCGTGGGAGATGTGGGAGAGGGGGGACACGCGTGGGAGAGAGGGGGGACACGCGTGGGAGAGAGGGGGGACACGCGTGGGAGAGAGGGGGGACACGCGTGGGAGAGAGGGGGGACACGCATGGGAGCGGGGGGGACACGCGTGGGAGAGGGGGGGGGACACGCGTGGGAGAGAGGGGGGACACGCGTGGGAGAGAGGGGGGACACGCGTGGGAGAGAGGGGGGACACGCGTGGGAGCGGGGGGGACACGCGTGGGAGCGGGGGGGACACGCGTGGGAGAGAGGGGGGACACGCGTGGGAGAGAGGGGGGACACGCGTGGGAGAGAGGGGGGACACGCGTGGGAGCGGGGGGGACACGCATGGGAGCGGGGGGGACACGCGTGGGAGAGAGGGGGGACACGCGTGGGAGAGAGGGGGGACACGCGTGGGAGAGAGGGGGGACACGCGTGGGAGAGAGGGGGGACACGCGTGGGAGACGCGTGGGAGAGAAGGGGGACACGCGTGGGAGAGAGGGGACACGCGTGGGAGACGCGTGGGAGAGAGGGGGGACACGCGTGGGAGAGAGGGGGGACACGCGTGGGGGAGAGGGGGGACACGCGTGGGAGAGGGGGGACACGTGGGAGGAGGTTGTTTAGACATGTTCAGTTTCTTGATAGTAAAGCTGATGGTGACACCACATGTCAAAGCAGCTCACATGCCCCTGAAACAATATCAAATATGAGTTTAATTATTAATTAATTAGTTTAGTATTAATGTGACCGATGCAGAGACAATGAACGACTTACATTATTCCTGATAACAGGTAAATGGCTTTATACATGAATCACTCCTTATAAGGAATTTTGGGTGCACCATTATATATGCATTGGCATATGAATATGTAATGGACAGGGTATTAATCAGTATTTGATCATTTTATACATTACAATTAAAGTGATTTTGGTGTATTAAATACATAATCAATGATGAAAGTAAATGACACAGCAAATTACCAACAGAATATTATATGTGATTTAGCAAAGACACATCATTCTTCTATATAAACACAGAAATTGATAGTCTTATAGATATATTTTGCAGTCAGTGTGACTATTTTAGCAAAAGCGAGTATTACTTGACACATTTGGTGAATTCTAATGAGCTATTACCATAATAATGCTTCTATCATGTCTACGTGCTAAAAATGTGTATTTTGGTCATTTTGGAGGCAGCCATTTTGAAAATCCAAGATGGCTGACATACATGAACATTCTAGTGCAGTCCTTCTCTGAATGAGTGCGATGCTAGGGGGGGCGCGTCTGACCCCAGGACCTTGCTTTTTTTGCCGTACTGAAATAAAGTGTAATTGCACATCCACTACAGTAGGTGGCAGTGGCGCCCGTATTGTCCGTGCGAGCGCCACTGAATCAATGCGCGCAGGTATCGATACTGTTCTACTGTATTGTTTTGGGGCGCAGGCGGCACAGAATGGGAAACAACCCCTCAAGACCTCATGAAATAACTTTATAATGTATAAATTAAATTATATAAATTTAACAGCGATGAAAAGACAGAGATAATGAGACAAGCGACAGCTCCAGAATGCTAAGACGTACGTAGCGCTCGTTTCACACGCGCTGGAGAAACGAGGAAAGACCAGTGTGTTTACTGTGTCTACAATCACTTTATTGCACTTTTCTGTTACAGACTAAAATGTTCTAGTGCATGCTATAAGACTCATTGTACCTCAAAATCATGCTTCTATCTTCTCTATATGCTGAAATGTGAAGTTTTGTCACTTTGGTGTCGGCCATTTTGAAAAATCAAGATGGCTGACATACTTGGGACCTTGTATTATATGTCAGTAGACTCACAGTACCTCAAAACCTATGTTTAGACACCAAGTTCATGTTCCTATGTGTCCTACAAGTGAAATAACTATGTATGGTTTTATTTCCATTTTGGAAAAGCCTGTTTCCAGAATCACATCAAATATTTACCTCAGGTTTGATGATCCAGTCCTGAGAGTCTCACGCTTCTTTCAAAAAGTGCACAATTCATCAGCTTAACCGCTCCACTAAAGACTATATATAATGTGTATTACACTTCTGGTGCCCTCCGAGCAGGGCTCTGCATCTACTCAAGCTTTTGTCCTGATTTCCCTCCACAGTTCTTCTCCTTCCATGGTCCCGGCTCGGTCCCGGCTCGGTCCTGGCTCTCCTTGTTATTCCTTATTGAGGAGGAGCTCAGACCGTTTCATATGTTGTTTGCTCAAATATAAAATGTCTGTAAAGCTTTGTTGTGATTTCAGGTTTAAAAAACCTAAACTAAAACATGAGACGATCATGTTGGACACGGCTCACTCCAGGTTGTGATGATTTACAGACAAAAGCCTGAGTATGTTTTATTTATAGTGTTGTTAATCTGGAGAGATGAAAAGGACAGTGAAGAATAGCAAGGCCGTCTGATAAAGTGTGTGTGTCTGTGGGTGTGTGTGTGTGTGTCTGTGCGTGTCTGTGGGTGTGTGTGTGTCTGTGCGTGTCTGTGGGTGTGTGTGTGTGTGTCTGTGCGTGTCTGTGGGTGTGTGTGTGTCTGTGCGTGTCTGTGCGTGTGTGTGTGTGTGTCTGTGCGTGTCTGTGGGTGTGTGTGTGTCTGTGCGTGTCTGTGCGTGTGTGTGTCTGTGCGTGTGTGTGTGTGTGTCTGTGCATGTCTGTGGGTGTGTGTGTGTGTGTCTGTGCGTGTCTGTGGGTGTGTGTGTGTCTGTGCGTGTCTGTGGGTGCGCGTGTGCGTGTCTGTGCATCTGTGCGTGTGTGTGTGTGTGTGTGTGTGTCTGTGCATGTCTGTGGGTGTGTGTGTGTGTGTCTGTGCGTGTCTGTGGGTGTGTGTGTGTCTGTGCGTGTCTGTGGGTGCGCGTGTGCGTGTCTGTGCATGTGTGTGTGTGTATGTAAGTGCCGTTTGGCCCAGACAGACGTGACGAGCTCAAAGTTCTGTACAATCACTGACCCAACCAAAAATAACCACCACAACGACAGAAGGATATTTTTAAACACATGAAGAAAAAGTTTGACTCTTGACTAAAATTTGACATTGTGACATTCTTCTTATTAAATAACACATCAATAATGGATGAAGACTTGACAATGGTCGTCGAGGGCGAGGGGGGAGGGCAAGGGAGGCGCCAAGGTCAGGAGGACAGGCTAACAGAGTCTGACGCAGTATATCAGTTACACACACACACCCAATTAAAGAGGGACTTAACATTAAAGGGTATGTATGTATGTATATGTATTGTGTGTACAGTATGTATTGTGTGCATTTATCGTATTGTATGTATCATATGCATGAATGTATCACATACATTTATCGTATGTATCACATGCATGTATTGTATCTTATGTATGTATCGCATGTATGAATCATATGTATCGCATGTATGTACCGTATGCATTCATCATATGTATGTATTGTATCTTATGTATGTATCGCATGTATGAATCATATGTATCGCATGTGTGTACCGTATGCATTCATCATATGTATGTATTGTATCTTATGTATGTATCGCATGTATGAATCATATGTATCGCATGTATGTACCGTATGCATTCATCATATGTATGTATTGTATCTTATGTATGTATCGCATGTATGAATCATATGTATCGCATGTATGTACCGTATGCATTCATCATATGTATGTATTGTATCTTATGTATGTATCGCATGTATGAATCATATGTATCGCATGTATGTACCGTATGCATTCATCATATGTATGTATTGTATCTTATGTATGTATCGCATGTATGAATCATATGTATCGCATGTATGTACCGTATGCATTCATCATATGTATGTATTGTATCTTATGTATGTCTCGTATGTATTGTATCGTATGTATCACATGTATGTATTGCATGTATCGTATCACATGTATGTATCGTATTGCATCGTATTGCATGTTTGCATCCTATCTTATGTATCGTATGTATGTACTGTATGTATCGTATCTTATGTATGCATCATATTGTATATATCGTATGCATCATATTGTATATATCGTATGCATGTATGCATGCATGCATGTATGCATCATATTGTAAGTATTGTATTTATCGTATGTATGTATTATATGCATATTGTAAGTATTGTATTTATTGTATGTATGTATTGTATGCATCATATTGTATGTATCGCACGTATTATACTTATGTTTTGTATGCATTGTATCGTATGTATTGTTTCTTATGTATCATATGCATCGTATTGCATGTATGTATCGTATTGCATGTATGTATCGTATGCATCGTATTGCATGTATGTATCGTATGCATCGTATTGCATGTATGTATCGTATGCATCGTATTGCATGTATGTATCATATGTATGCATCGTATTGCATGTATGTATCATATGTATGCATCGTATGCATCATATGTATGTTTCGTATGCATTGTATCGTATGTTTTGTTTCGTATGTATCGCATGTTTGTATCATATGCATGTATCGTATGAATCGTATCGCATGTATGTATCGTATGCATCGTATTGCATGTATGTATCGTATTGCATGTATGTATCGTATGCATCGCATTGCATGTATGTATCGTATTGCATGTATGTATCGTATGCATCGTATTGCATGTATGTATCGTATGCATCGTATTGCATGTATGTATCGTATTGCATGTATGTATCGTATGCATCGTATTGCATGTATGTATCGTATGCATCGTATTGCATGTATGTATCGTATTGCATGTATGTATCGTATGCATCGTATTGCATGTATGTATCGTATGCATCGTATTGCATGTATGTATCATATGTATGCATCGTATGCATCATATGTATGTTTCGTATGCATTGTATCGTATGTTTTGTTTCGTATGTATCGCATGTTTGTATCATATGCATGTATCGTATGAATCGTATCGCATGTATGTATCGTATCGCATGTATGTATCGTATGCATCGTATTGCATGTATGTATCATATGTATGGATCGTATGCATTGTATCGCATGTATGTATCGTATGCATCGTATTGCATGAATGCATCGTATCGCATGCATGTATTGTATGCATCGTATCGCATGCATACGTATTGCATATATGTATCATATGTATGTATCGTATGCATTGTATGTATGTTTCGTATTCATCATATTCTATGTATTGTATGTATGTTTTGTATGCATTGTATCGTATGTATTGTTTCTTATGTATCGCATGTATGTATCGTATGCATCGCATTGCATGTATGCATCATATGTATGTATTGTATGCATCGTATCGCATGTATCTATCGTATGCATCATATCGCATGCATGTATCGTATGCATCGTATCGATCGTATCGCATGTATCTATCGTATGCATTGTATCACATGTATGTATCGTATGCATTGTATCGCATGTATGTATCGTATGCATTGTATTGCATGCATGTATCGCATGCATGTATCGTATCGCATGCATGTATCGTATTGTATGTATGTATCATATGTATGTATCGTATGCATTGTATGTATCATATGTATGTATCGTATGCATTGTATGTATGTTTCGTATTCATCATATTGTATGTATGTTTTATGTTTTGTATGCATTGTATCGTATGTATGTATCGTATGAATTGTATGTATGTATTGTATGCATCGTATTGCATGTATGTATCGTATTGCATGTATGTATCAAATGTATGTATCGTATGCATTGTATTGCATGTATGTATCGTATTGCATGTATGCATCGTATGAATTGTATGTATGTATCGTATCGCATGTATGTATCATATGCATTATATGTATGCATGTATCGAATGCATCGTATCGCATGTATTGTATGTATGCATCATGAAAAACACGACTTTGGCTAAATTTCTCATCAGGGAATGACTTTGTGCCATTATCATTGGCTCTGAGTGTTTCTGGAGCTTTAAAGGGGAGGTGTTAGAAGGTAAAGGGGAGGTGTTAGAAGGTAATGGGGAGGTGTTAGAAGGTAAAGGGGAGGTGTTAGAAGGTAATGGGGAGGTGTTAGAAGGTAAAGGGGAGGTGTTAGAAGGTAAAGGGGAGGTGTTAGAAGGTAAAGGGGAGGTGTTAGAAGGTAAAGGGGAGGTGTTAGAAGGTAAAGGGGAGGTGTTAGAAGGTAATGGGGAGGTGTTAGAAGGTAAAGGGGAGGTGTTAGAAGGTAAAGGGGAGGTGTTAGAAGGTAATGGGGAGGTGTTAGAAGGTAAAGGGGAGGTGTTAGACGTTAAAGGGGAGGTGTTAGAAGGTAATGGGGAGGTGTTAGAAGGTAAAGGGGAGGTGTTAGAAGGTAAAGGGGAGGTGTTAGAAGGTAATGGGGAGGTGTTAGAAGGTAATGGGGAGGTGTTAGAAGGTAAAGGGGAGGTGTTAGAAGGTAATGGGGAGGTGTTAGAAGGTAATGGGGAGGTGTTAGAAGGTAAAGGGGAGGTGTTAGAAGGTAATGGGGAGGTGTTAGAAGGTAATGGGGAGGTGTTAGAAGGTAATGGGGAGGTGTTAGAAGGTAATGGGGAGGTGTTAGAAGGTAAAGGGGAGGTGTTAGAAGGTAAAGGGGAGGTGTTAGAAGGTAATGGGGAGGTGTTAGAAGGTAATGGGGAGGTGTTAGAAGGTAATGGGGAGGTGTTAGAAGGTAATGGGGAGGTGTTAGAAGGTAAAGGGGAGGTGTTAGAAGGTAATGGGGAGGTGTTAGAAGGTAATGGGGAGGTGTTAGAAGGTAAAGGGGAGGTGTTAGAAGGTAATGGGGAGGTGTTAGAAGGTAATGGGGAGGTGTTAGAAGGTAAAGGGGAGGTGTTAGAAGGTAATGGGGAGGTGTTAGAAGGTAATGGGGAGGTGTTAGAAGGTAATGGGGAGGTGTTAGAAGGTAATGGCGAGGTGTTAGAAGGTAATGGGGAGGTGTTAGAAGGTAAAGGGGAGGTGTTAGAAGGTAATGGGGAGGTGTTAGAAGGTAAAGGGGAGGTGTTAGAAGGTAATGGGGAGGTGTTAGAAGGTAAAGGGGAGGTGTTAGAAGGTAATGGGGAGGTGTTAGAAGGTAATGGGGAGGTGTTAGAAGGTAAAGGGGAGGTGTTAGACGTTAAAGGGGAGGTGTTAGAAGGTAAAGGGGAGGTGTTAGAAGGTAAAGGGGAGGTGTTAGAAGGTAAAGGGGAGGTGTTAGAAGGTAAAGGGGAGGTGTTAGAAGGTAAAGGGGAGGTGTTAGAAGGTAAAGGGGAGGTGTTAGAAGGTAAAGGGGAGGTGTTAGAAGGTAAAGGGGAGGTGTTAGAAGGTAATGGGGAGGTGTTAGAAGGTAATGGGGAGGTGTTAGAAGGTAAAGGGGAGGTGTTAGAAGGTAAAGGGGAGGTGTTAGAAGGTAAAGGGGAGGTGTTAGAAGGTAAAGAGCAGTAGAGGATACTCACTGTAAATGTGGGGTTCCCCGTTTGCACCTTGAGCTCGGCCAGGACCCAGATGCCGTTGGTGAGCTTGAGGGACTGGTACAGCATGTCCTGGCCCTCCACGGTTCTCTTGGCGATGGTGAACACATTACTACCCTGGAGCTTGTTGGAGGCTGCATCTGTTCAGAGGCACGAGCACCGACGGTCAAAGCAATGGCCGAGAATGTGAAGGGCAGACCAGAGCCAAAGCCACTATAAGCCACTGGTTTACACTAACTGGACCTTTGGGTTCAAGTTTGAAGAGAGGATTTTTGCCGATTTGAGAAATCAGCGACTAAGTCCCTTTTTACACTCACCCCCCACCCTCCTGTTCTTTCCAAGAGGCCACCTCCCATCAAACCTCGTGCGGAAGCGCGCAAGAACTCGGCTGCTACACGTGCATTTGTTTATTAGCAAGACCGGTTCAAATCGCATCTTTCGTCTTCGCAAATTTCTGTCTCTTCTGAGCTTGAACAGTCTGTCTCTGTCGTCCCTCAGCCATTTTGTACTTGGTGGTCCTACACTGAAGAAACTTGCTGCTAGCTTCGCTAAACACACACCGGCATATCAACCACGCATGTGCAGCCAGGGGAACGTGCTGATGTCCTGAGAACGTGCCAGAGCGAGACTGAGCGAGACTGAGCGAGACTGAGCGAGACTGAGCGAGACTGAGCAAAATGACTTAGATTGGACAAAAATCCTCTATTCAACCTTTAAATTAGGTTACACAGAATGAAAAAACTATTTAATAGGGCTGCACAATCAATTTAAACAAATACATTGGGATTCTGTTCAATCAAATCAATCAATGAATCAATCAAAAACATGAATAGACTACATTTGATACAGCTAAAGCATCAGCAGAGCATTTAACATAGAAGCTGTTTCAAACACGTCCAGGAGCTTTACCATGTGAGAAAAGACAGAAATCCAAACTACTACAATAATTCAAGAATTCTATGCATGTCATGACATAATAGGCGGCCCGCGGGCCAAGTCCGGACAACCAAGCAATCTATTCTGGCCCTCAGCTCAGTTTCCTATAGTTAAAAATATATGAAACACAAAACAACACTCTGCGCTGCTTTGCTGGTCACGGCGGGTCAGAGAGCTCTTATTCATCTGAAACACTGCTCAGAGCACAAACGTGCGGCGCTGCAGACATCAGTTTAGAGCTTTCAGGACCTTTTCCCCCTCGTCCAGTTCATTACGTGGCATATTTCAATGCTCAGTGTGGGCTATTTTGAATAAGTGAGTTTAAAGAGTAGATACTGTGGTCTGGGGGCGGAGCCTGCTGCAGGTCAGAGAACACCAAAAACATGAATGACCCTGTGTCTGTTGCCTAGTGACCAAGCTGCGTTTGTTCTTATGCACTAAACGACAAAGTGAGCTTTTCTTTGGCAGCTACAGAAGGAACTATGTTTTTAATATCATTTGACCCAAATGATCTCATGAGATTTATGTTTAAAATAGTGCTGCTTTATACCCGCTTTAGACCCGCTTTAGACCCGCTTTTGTCCCGCTATTGTCCCGCTTTTGTCCCGCTATTGTCCTGTTTTGTTCTGCTTTAGTCCTGTTTAGACCCGCTTTAGACCCGCTATTGTCCCGCTTTTGACCCGCTTTAGACCCGCTTTAGACCCGCTTTAGACCCGCTTTAGACCCGCTTTAGACCCGCTTTAGACCCGCTTTAGTCCCGCTATTGTCCCGCTATTGTCCCGCTATTGTCCCGCTTTAGACCCGCTTTAGTCCCGCTTTAGACCCGCTTTAGTCCCGCTTTAGTCCCGTTTTAGACCTGTTTTAGACCCGTTTTAGTCCTGTTTTGCCCTCGTCGAGTCAGTTTTCTGGTAAACACAGGGTTTTAGTGCTTTTGTCCTGTTTTAGTGTAATATTGTTGTGATATTGTTCCTTCTTTGAAAGTCTTTGAGTGGTTTGTGGATCTTCTCCAGAGGAAACATCACATCGGGCTCTGGTCCCCAGACCTTAAACCTCCCAAAAATTTGGCCCCCTGGAAAATATAATTGGAGACGCCCCCAACACAGATTTTTGCACCAAATCTAACCGCAACTTTTAAAAATAAAAATATCCAGCTACATCTGAAAGGAGTGAAATTGTGTTTTCCGGCGGTTTGAAGGGCGTGGTCACGTGTGTGAAACATACCTGAGTTGAGATGACAGTCTTTTATCTGGAACTGGCTCTCGTTGTCATTGGGGATGTCTTTCCATGTGACCAGGAACACTTTGCTCTCTGTGGGAATCAAACGCTCAGTCAGTCAAATAGGGCTGTGCTAAAAACAGAACGATCCATTAGATCGATGGATTGTAATTCAAACTTTGGTCAATCTCAAATTGTATGGACTAGAAATAATAGTGAATAATAATAGACTAAAATAATAGTGAGAATCATAAGCTGCAATACTGAGTAATCCAGTTCAATCGATACTCCAAAAAAAAAGGTCAAACTACATGTGAAGTACTTTTTTCATCTGGTTGTTTTTGTGATATCATTCGTTTTTCTTTCAGGTTTGATTTCATAAAGCACAAGGAAAGTGTGTTGTCAGGGCAATAAAGGCAATCAGTGAATGGCCACTAAATTCTGAAATGACCGTGTGTCACAGGTATATATGAATTGTTCTAAAATATATCAAAAATAAGCACGATTCTGCTTTTACCATAGCAACTCAGTCTGTGGGCGTGTTCAGAGGCCCGTTCATGCTCCGCCCTCTAACATGAGCTTTCTAGAACCAGAGCAGACAGCATCTTCTGTTAGAGCTCTGCACATGTGCTCCGAGGACCGCACAGGCGCCGAGGGCCGCACAGCCTCCGAGGACCGCACAGGCGCCGAGGGCCGCACAGGCGCCGAGGGCCGCACAGCCTCCGAGGGCCGCACAGCCTCCGAGGGCCGCACAGCCTCCGAGGGCCGCACAGCCTCCGAGGGCCGCACAGCCTCCGAGGGCCGCACAGCCTCCGAGGACCGCACAGCCTCCGAGGACCGCACAGCCTCCGAGGACCGCACAGCCTCCGAGGACCGCACAGGCGCCGAGGGCCGCACAGCCTCCGAGGGCCGCACAGCCTCCGAGGGCCGCACAGCCTCCGAGGGCCGCACAGCCTCCGAGGGCCGCACAGCCTCCGAGGGCCGCACAGCCTCCGAGGGCCGCACAGCCTCCGAGGGCCGCACAGCCTCCGAGGGCCGCACAGCCTCCGAGGGCCGCACAGCCTCCGAGGACCGCACAGCCTCCGAGGACCGCACAGCCTCCGAGGACCGCACAGCCTCCGAGGACCGCACAGGCGCCGAGGGCCGCACAGCCTCCGAGGACCGCACAGCCTCAAACACAAGGATCTGAGCTCAAACGCTGAATAAACCTGTGGGAGAATCCAGGACGTTTGCAGGTTTTGGCCTCACTGAGCATGTGCAGAGGAGTGAAGCAACAGCAGCGCCAAGTTTCAACAAACTGACATGAAAAGTCTGTGTTTGTAGCAAAGTCTCTGTTCATGTTTCGATTGACTCGCTGTTAGAAATAAAGGCAGTAATTTAACAACATAGAATGCAAATTTGTGTAATGAATTGGTCGATGAAGTCAGCTTATTTATCCATTTAGCGCTC